>NC_065435.1:27130946-27430946 GCF_024364675.1 Aethina tumida
ATGCGCGTCACTAATTAGATGACGAGGACAGTAGGTTGCTATTATTGTAAATGTCTAAATATTTAACCTATTTAAATCAAAAGATAATTCACGTAGTTGATTCTTTAAGCAAGAATTAGTGAGCGGCAAATTTCAACTAGGTACTGAATTTTTTCTATCACGTTTGGTTGGATTATTACCCTCAAACAACAATAAGATACCAATCTTTCCAATTTTATGTCAAAATTTAATTAGATTCCTCATCTCTAGATGACAACTTCAAATAATGTCAACACAATTTATTTACAAAATCATGAAAAAGTGATTTCTACTTTACAATTTTCTGATTTGCAATCTTTGTTCACTTGAAATTTATAATTAATAGCTCTATCATTTTTAATTTTGTTGAAATTTTCATCTACGTTTGTGCATATATATTTTAAGTGTCTCCACGTTTTCTTGAGAGCTGACAAATTGGACAACTTGGCCTTAGTTTCTGATTTATAATCACGATTATAGGAACCTGGGATCCTATTAAGTAGTATTTTTCTAAAAAATCTTTATAAACATTCAAGAGGTGAAACACAATTTACTTTACCTACATGCTCCATACTTGCTTTAAAATAAAGTTCAAATCGTGGTGGTGAATCAAAACTTGAAGATTGTGATGCACAATATAAATTGAACTTTGCGAATGTTATTTGATGGGATAAGAACCCTTTAGAAGATAAATAAAAGTTGCTCAAGTTTTTTGTGCTCTTCGCAATAATTAAATGAACAAGTTTAGAAGATAAATTTACCAAAGAATAGTTATGTACATAATCTGGGTTCAATAACAACGAAGGCAGTTTGTTTATCAAACAAAAGGAACACATTCAATTTTCATACATTCTTCCTTTCTATTTACCTGGAAGAATATCATCATCTAACACATGTCTGATCGGTATTCCAAATAAATGCCTTTCTAAGAAAATTGTGTCTCAATTCTTGACTCTGTTATAGCGTAAGCTTTATTTTCAATAATAAGATGTTTTTTCGCATTGTAAATTAAATTGTATAAGAAGAATGCTTCACTGTTAACTATCACAGGAGGATAGCTCCTCGATTATTATTATAGAATCCTGTGTTCAGAATATCTCGACAATTTAGAATATCATCTTTCTATATTTGGTATCGCCAATATAAAATCGGCCAACAAGCAAAATGAAATAACTGAAATATCAGTTGTCAGTTAGTTGTCAAAACAAACGTAGAGGACCAGAGTTCTCAAAAACTTATTCTCCTGTTTTAAGAAATTGTTAGTAAATAATTTCATTATTTATTCCATATGGTATTACTCAAGCCTTAACCATTATGTTAAACCCTACACATTTTCCATTTAAATTTAATCCATTGATGTTAATCAAAGTTGACTTTTTTTAGAAATTATGTGTTATTCCTTATGAATTACTTCTGAAATAAATTTATGGCGTGTATGTAGTTGTTGAGTTTTTGAATGATGACCTAGTGTTCTCAAGTTTCACAGCATCTCCTGAATGTTGAAATTGTTAATATTTGAAATTAAGTTGTAGGAACAATTGTAAATAACAGTTGCTAATTTACAATAAGTGTTGTATTGTTTTTTAAATTTGAATTCCCTTAATAATTTATTGCAGTTAATCAATCATATTGGAACAGTTACACTAAAACAAAATATATCTATTTTAGAGCTCTGATTTCAAATAGTGTTAATGAATCATGAAATTCTCGGAAATCAAGCCACAAGAAAAATTTCCGTGGGCTTTAATTTTGCTGAATCAAAATATTACCAATCATATTAAAATTCATTTAAGTAAAGTTAGGCATATGATATATTATCAAAACTCCAAAATGTATTATAAACTGTAAAAAGGAATCCCGATTTGTATATATATATCAAAAGTTAACCAAAGTGATACAATATTACAGAGTACAGAGAGTATTTAGTGTAAAATATCCTGTTATACAGTATCAAAAATGATGAACGTGTCTACTCGCATATTGAGACGGAACATCAACACCCCTTTGTAAACAAAAAAGAAAGATATACATGCAATTATGTGGGCGGGCCGGACTGACTAGAGGGGATCATTTGGTTTTGCTGAGTTTAGCATGCGGTTCGTCTCCGTAGACGAGTCGGTGTCTTTGAACACTTTATTTAATTATTTTTAGTTTTTTTTACTTATGCATTTATTTATTTTATTTAATTTTTGGGATATTTTTTATTTTGAAAAAAGAACTTTATTTTTAGAATACTTATATTTGTTTTTAATATCGCATATAGAGAGTTACTAAATGCATTCGCTAAGATTAATTTATATTGTGCGCAAGCGCGCACTTGCACTAGCATTTTTGCACTGTATATAGCCCCTTTGGTTGACTGAACCAACGTACTACAACGCCGTATAATCAAATTGAGACATCCCTAATTAAAAATCGCTCCGTTATTTTCCTTCTTTCAAAAAAATCTTTGGTCACTGTGTTTTTCATTCTCTTCTACAATATGATTTATACAATCAATTTTTGAAGATAATTTTTGCAATACCCTTCAAAATTATTTCTTTTTACAGATTGCAATTTTAAATAAAGTATCTTAAGAACTCCATCTACATCCCAACGCATATGGAAAGTTACTACCACGATTTTAATATATTTTTAAAGCAAGCATGGAGCATACCGTACGAAAAATGCTCTTCGTGTCTGGATGTTGTAAGAGATGGATGCACGACAAAGAGAGAAAAGTTTTGCCCGGTAGTAAGAATCCCTACTCTCAGAGACAATGCGCCGTGCTGGTGCGCGCCGGCGCACAATGTAAATTAATCTTTGCGAATGCATTTAGTAACTCTCCGTATGCGTAGGGATGTAGTTCGAGTTCTTCGGATGCTCCATTTAAATTCCGTAACTTTGTATAATTTTCAATCTGTAAAATGAAATATTTTTTGAGGGTATATCAAAAACAAAAATAAGTATTCTAAAAATAAACTACTTTTTTCAAAATAAAAATGTATCCCAAAAATTAAATAAAATATACTAAAAACAACGTCTGCGGAGACGAACCGCATGCTAAACGCAGCAAAACCAAATGATCCCCTCCAGTCAGTTCGGCCCGCCCACATAATTGCATGTATATCTTTCCTTTTTGTTTACAAAGGGGTATTGATGTTCCGTCTCAATATGCGAGTAGACACGCTCATCATTTTTGATACGGTATAGGTAAAGCAAGTAAATTGTGTCTCACTTCTTGAATGTCTATAAGACCATAAACTTTCTTTTCCATTATGATATACCTTATTACAGATATTTTAGAAGAATACTGCTTAATAGGATACAAAGCTCCGCGATGTTTGGTTGTATATAATTACTTCTTTCCATGATCGGTATCGCGATTATATGATAACCGAATAAGCAGAACGAAAATACTACAATTTTAGTTCTCGATGATGTTGTCAGTGTTTTGTCAAAATATGCCTACTCCCAAGAAAATGTGGAAACACTAAAAATATAAATGCACTAAAGTGGATGAAAATTTTAACAAAACTGCAACAGATAAATCTATTAATTATAAATTTCAACCCAACAAAGATTTCAAATCTTTATTTCCCCAGAAAATTGTGAAATAGAAATCACTATTTCATGATTTGGTTTATAAATTGTGTTAACATTATTTGAACTTGTCATCCAGACATGAAGAATCTAAATAATTTGCGACATAAAATTATCAAATATGGAAAGATTGGTAAATTAGTGTTGTTTGAGGGTGATAATTAAAGGTGAAGGAGAAAAATTCAGTGCATAGTTGAAATCTGTCGCTCACTTATTCAAGCTGAAAGAGTCAACTACGTGAATTTACTGTTGATTTAAAAAGGTGAAATATTTAAACAGTTACAAAAATAACAAC
The DNA here is from genome assembly GCF_024364675.1 of Aethina tumida. Lineage (NCBI taxonomy): Eukaryota > Metazoa > Arthropoda > Insecta > Coleoptera > Nitidulidae > Aethina > Aethina tumida. The sequence continues at coordinate 27,134,842 of NC_065435.1, forward strand.
TTACCGTCTGAAGGTTTAGATTACGAGCCCTGCAAGTCACTGAAATCAAATCAGTTGCAGATCTCTCGTCGACATTTATTTTCGACAGGTAATTAATATGTGATAGGTGAGGGATAGAATTGAAAACAAGATAACTAGCCTGATGTATATACACATAAATAAAATTTTAATTAATTTGTAATTAAAAAATAAAGCGAGTGAGTGTGTGATTGAGTGACATTTTGCAAACAAGTATCAATAGCAACTAATTGTTTGTCAAAAAATAAAATAACATGTCAAATTACGTGTCTTTATGGCATATGTCAGAAGTATGCAATTTATAAAAAAGTTGTCTTCTCTCAAGCATATTTGATTTGATTCTTACATTGTATTAATATAACACCCAATTGTGGTTCAGTTATATCTTTTCTTATAATTCGTTTTAATCCACAGTCTCAGCAAATTGACAGAGCAAAGGAATATCGTGATGAATTTTCAATTTGTTATAATATTTTTGATGGTAGAACTGTTTCGAATCAATCTCATCCTTGTATTTCAACCTACAGTGGATGACCATAAATGATATTCCCAAATATTTAAATATAACATAACTATACAAATAAAACTACTTTGTTTAACTTATGTCGATATTTTAATATTAGTTTGGTGTTATAAAATGGTTTCGACACATTGCCGATTTTTTCAACATCCAATTATTCAGTGGAAAAATATACAGATATACACAATATAATTATTTATGAATCACATTTTCCGTCATAAATTACAGATTAAAATATAAGCAAAAACTACTACGGCACAATTCTAATATTATAATTACTATAAACATGCTTAATTCTCAGATGTTAGATGAGTTGAAACGTATGCCCATACCATGGAAAACTTTCCATAAAATGAAAGTACCTTCTTTATACACAGACAGATATGTGGAACTCCAACGGGAACATTGCTGTCCTCAGCCTTTCTGATAGAACTTTTGAAGACGGTTTCTTGGTATTGCTGTTTTCTCTTTTATTGTGACTTTTTCTTGACCTTTTTTCGGATTTCTTGCATATTTTTTCATATTTCATAGCCTCAGAGAAAATAGCATGCCCTCAATCTCCGGAGATCTATCTTTCAACACTCTAATCAGGAGATTGCATGCTTGCATGATATCCAACCCTGTGAATCCGACAGATACAAGAGACCTTGTCTCTTGGCTGTCTAGACCTCTGCGTCTCTTTTGATCATCTTTTCTTTACCATGTAGCGATTGTTACGTACCTCTTTAGTATTCTCTTCTATTTTCCTAAACCTTTATGGTTAACTACTCTTAGGTCATGATCTTCGAATCATTGCCCGGAGAGGGGTTTTTAGTCGGTAAAGTCCGGCACTACGTCTTGTAGATTTCCCCCTCTTTGCTCCAATATAAAAAAAATCATAATTTATTCTGAAAACAAATCAATGTGTTATTTTATGAAGCCTTATTTTGTGTTTAGTTGGGAACTCCTGAAAATATAAATAATGAATTTAGCCAAAACTATTCCCTAAAAATAACAGTTTGGTACGATCGGTTTCATTTCTAGCACTACTGTACATAAGTATTTCTGCTAATTACAATTCTCAATGAGGAAGAACCTCATTAATAAAGAGAGAATATTTAACTATTAATTTTGAATTGAAGCGTAGGAGCAACTTCAGAAAGATGTGTTTCTTATGAAATAAAAGTCTGAACTGATTAGAGGTTTGTGGTAAACAAATAAAGAAAACTTTTTGGGCTACTTGATTTTATGAAAAATATTGTAATATGTTTATATACAACGAAATTCAAATGTCTACAAGTGAATAATGCATAGAAATTCAAACAAAATGGTCCTGTGGCATAGACAACTAGACTACCTACATTATAAAGGCGTACAGGATTTGTACTGAAAGCGACTGGTACACGGTAATAAATTGGATAATGATAAATTACCCATGTGGTGTGACAATGTCAACGAGGTGAGCAAGCAAGGAAACCCTTTACTGACAGAGAAGGAGGAAGTAAGCAGTTACTGAATATTCTCCATTCAGATATCTGCGGACCAATGCGAGTCAAATTCAGCGGTGAATCAAGATATCTTCTTACATTAATAGACGAATATAATAGGTGGTGCCAGGTTTTTTCCTTAAGTCAAAGAGAGAAGTTTTTGAAAAATTTAAGGAGTACAAAAGAACTGTCGAAAATAAACTGGTAATGAAATTAAGAGAGAGTTAGCTGAGAAATTGAAGATCATAGATTGCAAGGTTTTTCTTTAGAATAGAAATTAATCAAAGTAAGAAAGGAGTAACACTAAAACAAAAAAAATATATTTCAGAGAAATTCAGAATGGTAGATTGCAATCCAATTAAAACACCGTATGACTGCCACTCAAAATTTAACAGAGATTTAAAACCATTCAAAGACCCCGCACGATACAGAGAATTAATTGGTACTCTAATGTACTCTAATGTAACCGATCAAAACTGGGGCTTTACAATAACTAGTTGTGTCGTTGGATGTGGTACCGCCTTCCTTTCTGCCAATAGAACCTGGATTTGAGCCTCCTTTTCCTTTTCTTATTTCACGATTGTTGTCTTTTAATAGGAACTTTAATAGGGTCACTAAATAAAAACGAAAATATCACTACCAACACTTTTCCGTAGTTGCTACCGAAACTTGGTTAAATGACGATCGTTACCTCTGCCATTGATAACGACAGAAAAGTCTCTTATTGTTAGCGACTTTTGTCAATTGTTCAAAGTGTGGGTAGCAACCAGGGAATATTGTTGAAAATTACAATTTTTTTTGAGTTGTTCGTCCTTCTTTTGTCTGAATTTAGTTATAATAGTTACCATAATCGAAAGAGAAGAGCTGTTAATTTGGCTTGTAACCTCGGTTACTAAACCAATAAACCATGTGTAGGGTCCGGAAAAAAGAAAAGCTAAGTGAAAAACTCAATAAAACCCAAAAGTCTGCTGACGTTTCCAGAGGTACCCGATTTCCTTAGGAATAAAATTTTGGAACTAGAATGTGAGATACAGAGAGTGAAAGAGTGCTTACACAGCTTTGTCGTCTAAACTAGGGATACTATCGGTAAACTCTGATAGTACCCCTACTCCTAACGCTAACCCAAAATCTTTATCCCAACTAGCCACCCTTGCATCCCCTGCAAAGTCTCCCAGCTCCAAAACTCAGAAGACTTCTTGGAACTCGGTCACTCCCAAGGAGGTGATGTCGAAATTGTGAACCATTTATGGTTCAGTGTTGAAATTTATGTATATTGAATTGTATTTAAGTATTTTAGACCAAGTACCCTAAGAATTAGAAGAGCCTTCTCATAGAACATAAACTCTTAAATTAGTATGGCAGAACTGTGTAGATAGAAATGGAATACAGGTTACAGTACTTTAAATCACAAACATTTATATAACCTTGTTATTAAAGTAATTATTTAACGTTTCTAATTGAATGAAATTATTTGGTAGCGCTTATGGCTAGCCGTCTCAGTCTCAGTTTCGGCTCGTATTTTTTGACAACTCACTGACAATCTTGACAACTGATCTTTGTGTAATTTTGTTTTGTTTGGTGTCCGATCCTATAATGCTCTTTGGCGAATTACAGAAAGAGGATATTTCAGTGCGAAAAATGGGATCATATAAATACTAATCAAGGAGATGACCCAGCTTACAAATTACGATAATATGCATTCCTCAGTTAATTTAATGCTGTCTTTTTAACACAAAGTAGTTTACCTGAAGCATTCTTCTCAAAAAAATCTAATTTACAGCGCAATGTAGCTTACGCTATTACATAGAAAGGAAAATTATAACACAACTTAAAACAAATAATGTTTCATCTCCTCTTGGGAATCCAATTGTAACTGATGCGATGACCTGTAGAAACTACACATAAACTGATAAAATTGTAATTTGAATTGTGCGTCTGTAGACAGTTAAGTTGTAATTTTAACACTAAATTCTTAAATATAAGTTTTTCTCCTGAAATAAAAAATTCTTTTAAGAAAAATTAACAGGTTATGGAGCCAGAAAAGCCCAGGGAAGCCGAGAATGGTTTACTTACTGAGAAAAGTAATGAAGTTAACCTAAAACGTCAATACGACAATTGAAAAGTGTTTCCTCGTAACATCTGGAATAAGGGTTCTTAAATTGTCTGCAAACAATCAATTGGTATTAATTGAAAAGTTAACCGGCCGAGATAATTACGTAACGTGGCGATTTGCTCTAAAATCATACCTACAGCAAGAGGAGTTGTGAAACTGCATAGACCCTACCACATGTGTCATTGTGGACACAAAACGAGACACAAAGGCAAAAACTAAGATAAATTTACTAGTTGTCTAAATAAATTACGTGCACATGCAAGAGAGTAGTACTGCAAAAGAAGTATGGGATACGTTTTCATAAGTATTTGATGACTCTTTGTTGACACGCTGTGATGGGCTGCTGCGTGATCTCTATAATACTTCACTTACTGTATGTCAAAACGTAGAGAAATATGTGAGCAAAATTATGTGTACTGCTCACAAGCTCAGAAACATCGGTTTCGCAGTTGACGATGAATGGCTAGTTACATTGCTACTCTCCGGTCTACCAGAGTCCTCCTATCTCCTCAATAATGGCATCAAGTTGCCATTATTGTAATTGTTTAAATATTCCTAACGAGTTCCTAAGGAGTCCGCACGTTTTGACAACTCTGGCAATTTTGACAGCTAATGTGAGAGTATTTCGTTCTGCTTAATTGCTGTACTTATAATCGCGATACCGATTATGGAAAGAGGTTATTTTATACGACAAAACATCGCAAAACCTGGGATCCTACAGCAGTATTTGTGTAAAAAGCTACTTTTATGTGTGGGCAAACGCATCAAGATATTCTCCAGCTTTTCTTTTACATTTACCCAAATCCAGTTTAGCTTGAGCCGAACCAACTTTTCTAGAAAAACTACCGCCCAATCTATTACTCATTTTTAAATTTCAAACACATTACATTAATATCTTTTATCTAAAGTATAACTTGCGAATATGGTGTTGATTAATATTTTTATAAAAACTAATCACTTTACATTACAATCGTTATGATTATTTACAGTGGAAAAATTACTTGTCAAATCCAGCCCATTTAGTTTAGCAAACAATAAATCATGGCAGATTCTATCAAATGCCTTTTAAATGTCTGTATAAACAGCATCAACCTGTAAATGATTTTCAAGAGCACCAACCGTCGAGAGTTTATAAATAAGAAGGTTGGTCGCAGAAGATTTATATTTGCAAAATTCATGTAGACTCTCATTTATAATATTTTGGAACTATGGCATAATTATTTTGGAAATGATTTTTTTGGACAATCTTGGAAAACAACAAGTAAACTATCTCCATCCTTTAAGATAGGTATAACAAATGATTTTTTACGTACGTTAGGAAATAAAGTAGATTTTAAAAACATATTAAGTTTCATTGTTAGAGGCTTTGTTAATGAAAATCCACAATTCATTCAATACTGTAGAAAGAATATCATAAGGACCTCTATTACTAGATAAATAAAGACTTCTGAGTTCATTGAAAACATCAATCTGGACAAAATTATAATTACGTTTTGAATATAAACAAAAATATTAGATTTGTGTCTGCATTGAAGGCAAAAAAGTGAAACAAACAGCTAACGAAGTGTAAATACGTATTTCTTTTGTTGTTTTTGTCTTTTCAATGACGAAATTTTGAGAAGTTACCAAATAATTGTTCAAGATCAGTTTTGAAATCAAATGATATTTTGTACATATTCAGGTTTCAACAGCAATGAAGGCGATATGTTTATTAATCAAAAGTAAAACATACTTTTGTTGTCTGAAGAATATGCATCGACAAAAGTGTGTGAATTGTTAATTAGACATTGCTATTCCTAACAAATATCAAAATTTTATATATTTTCTTTGATAAGATAATAATAAAACTTAAACATCTTTTTTAGCTGCTTTTTTTCAATTTTGTTAAACTTATAAATTCACATCACATAATTAGGACCTTCCTACTTTCCGCATATTTTGGCAAATTGAAATAACCTCTCTCAGTAATTCGCCTTTAGAGCATTATATTATTGGACACCAAACGAAACGAAATTACACAAAGATCAGTTGCCAAGATTGTCAATGAGCTGTCAAAAAATATTAACCGAAACTGAGATCTGAGACGGCTAATCATTAGCGCTGTTTTTTCCCAAACCAATTTAAAATTTTCTTCTCTATGAGAAGTCTCTTCTAATTCTTAGTGTACTTGGTCTAAAATACTTTAATACAATTCAATATACATAAATTTGAATACTGAACCATAACTGGTGCATCGTAGTTAGACAATTTCGACATCACCTCCTTGGGAGTTCCTGCGTTTTGGAGCTGGAAGACTTTGCAGGAGTGGGGGTGGCTGGTTGGGATAAAGATTTGGGATTAGCGTTAACAACTTTTCTCTTTCGATTATGGTAACTATTATAACTAAATGCAGGCAGAGGAAGGACGAACAACTCAAACAAAAATTGTTACTATCAACAATATTTCCTGTCGCTAACAATAAGAGACCTTTCTGTCGTTACCAATGGCAGCGGTAACAATCGTCATTTATCCAAATTTGAGTAGCAACTACGGAAAAGTGTTTGTTAAGGAATGAAATTGCACATTGATACTTGGAACTCCTCTGTATAGATGCCCTAACGCAAGCGTCGTGCTACGAAGGGTTTTTAGTTCTTAGTTTTTAGTCTTTGACGTTTCTAGCCGAGTGCACACTTTGTAATAATATAATAAACGATTAGTTTTCTTGTAACATCGACTATTGTTCTCATCACACTCACACCTCAGTTTTCAAAAGTGTTTGTAGTGATACTTTTGTTTTTATTTAGTGTCCCTCTCTTGTCTGAATTTAGTTAGTTACCAAATTCAGACAAATGAAAAAATTTGTTTACTTGTCTGGTAACCTTGGTTACCAATTCAAGAAACAACTGAATTAAATTTTTGTTTTCGTACTCTAAACAGTTTAATAACCGAATTAGCGATAATGAAATGCGAAAACAGCAAGTGTGCCTGCAAAAGGTCGAGTGGTTCCGAATCCTATTGGAACCGGACGGCACATCGCCAGTTCCGTTCCACAAGAAGTTCATACTAAGAGACAAAAACCGTGAATGAAGAAAAGGAAAAGGCGGTTCAAATCCAGGTTCTATTGGCAGAAAGAAAGGTCAACCGCGCGGTAAACCCTGAGCACGACTCCGTTCGAAGTTCCGAAAGAGTTAACTATCTAAAGTAAGTAACAACAGCAAAATTCGGCAAAGCGCCACACCCACATCAGACCCCAAATGGAGTTAGAGATAACGTTCGTCCTTCTGTTTGAATTTAGTTATAAGAGTTGCCATATTCAGACAAAAGAGAAGAGTTGTTAATTTGGCTGGCAACCTCGGTTACTAAACCAATAAACCATGTGTAGTGTCCGCGAAAAAGATAAGCCAAGAGGTACCCGAAAACTAGATGTTAAGATTAAAATCTCGGAACTAGAGGGTGAATTACAACGAATGAAAGTAAGTAATGCATTAAGCTGTCTGCTAAGCTACAGATACTATCGGTAAATCCTGGAAGTACTCCTACTTCTAACCCTAACACCAATCCTTCCTCCCGACCAGCCACCCCACACCTCCAAAACGCAGAAGTCTTCCACAAATAAGCCTATGGAGGTGTTCTCGAAATCCTGACGACGCACCCCTGTGCTCACCGAAAGGACACGGAAGCACTGGAAGTACTTGTTTCCATTAAGGTCAAAATACAAAAGTTAATAGTTAGAATATGCCTGCTTACAAGGCGACGTGGAATGATAATGCAAGGTACTCAGTAAAACGCTTATTGACTATTTTACAACATTGGTGGGCTGTATACAACTAACTCTGCTCTTACAACTTAACTCTGTTTCTATAACTACGCTCTTCTGTTGTTTTTATTCTCCGTTGTCATCACAACCGTTATACACGATGTCTAGATATTCTAACATAACTTGCCTCGAGTGAATTGGACCAATGATGAGTAAGTATAATGTTTGCATGAGTACTGAGGTTTACACTTTAAACTATCAATTATTATTGGTTGATTGTGTCTTATGAAATTCTATACAATATGTTCCTACTTCATCTACATGTAAAAAAATTAAAAACTAAGTTTCCTAAGTTGTTCTCTAAAGAGCTTATAACATTAACTATTCGTTATTCATTTGTAAACATTTGATTTTCGTTGTCATAAACTAATTTCAATTTTGTTCATAAAATCAGGTAGACCAAAAAGTTTTCTTTACTTGTTTACCACCAAACTTTAATCAGTTCAAACTTTTGTTTCATACGAACCACATCTCTCTGAAGTTGCTCCTACGCTTCAATTCAAAATTATTAGATAAATATTCTCGCTTTTATTAAGGAGTCCCTGCCTCATTGGAAATGATAATCGGAAGAAATACTTGTGTATAGTAATGCTAGAAATGAAACAGATCGTATCAAACTGTTATTTTTAGGGAATATTTTTGTCTAAATTTATTAATTTACTTACAGGAATTCCCAACTAAACAAAGAATAAGTATTTTCATGTATATGACGCTCCTTAAAACAACACGTTAATACCTAATTAATTTGTTTTCAGAATAAATTAAGATTGAAATCTTAAAGTACGATGCAAAAGGCAAATGGTGTAGAGATTCTAGTGGCCCAAGAATTGGATTTAAATGTAAGTATAATTTTCATCTGTATTCAAGGTTTTTATAATTAATGACATATTTTATGTTAAAACACACAATTAAATTATTTAAATTAAATGAAAAACAAATAAAATTGGTATATATTATAAAATTAATATTTAATATTAATTGTATATATCTTTTTTAAAGTATTTCGACGATTCGTTGGGCACGAGGAGTTACGTTCACATGGAAAGGCTGATTACCATCATATAAATGAAGATGAAATGAGCCACGACACAACCTGACGACATCGGGAAATATTTTCTCTGAAGCTATGAAATATGAAAAAAAATCCAAGAAATCCGAAAAAAGTACAAGAAAATATCACAATAAAGAAGAAAACATCATTACTAAGAATCCGTATTCAAAAGTTCTACCAAAAAGGCTGAGGACTGGAATGTTCCCGTTTGAGTTCCACATTTCTATCTCTGTATATAGCAAGTACTTTCATTTTATGGAAATGTTTCCATAGTGTGGATCTAGGTTTCAGCTCATCTATCATCTGAGAATGAAGCTTGTTTATAGCAATTATAATTTTAGATTAGTGCCGAAGTAATTTTTCCTTAAATTTTAATCTGTACTGTAATCACTAAATGTGTTTCCTAAAAAAATATGTTGCATATAACTTTTAAGTACCTCCACTGAATAGTTGAAGGTTAAAAAAATCGACAATGGGTCGAAACCATTTGTTAACAACCAAACTTATATTAAATTAATCACATAACTTAAAGGTACACAAAGTAGTTTTATTTGGAAAGTTATATTATATATAAATATTTGGGAATCACATTTATGGTCATTTAGTGTAGGTTGAAATATAAGGATGAATTTGATTCGGAACAGTTCTACCATTTAGTATAACTCATCTCATCTCGATATTTCTTTGCTCTGTCAATTTGTTGACACTGTGGATTCAAACGAATAGAATTATACCAAAAAATATAACTGAACCACAACTTGATGTAATATTAATACAATGCAAGATCAAATCAAATTTACTTGAAAGACGACATCCCTCACCTCTCTTAGCAACAAAGTATATATCGGCATTTAAGTATAAAGTTAACAATGTTAACAAAAGCAATTTCTATTGACATGTTAATTATCTGCAGAATCACAGACAGTATTTCTTTGATTCAAAATAAATGTCGATGAGAGATCTGCAACTGATTTGATTTCAGTGACTCGTAATCGAAACCTTCAGAGAGTAGGTTGCTATTATTGTAAATGTTTAATTATTTCACCTTTTTAAATCAAAAGTTAATTCACGTAGTTGATTCTTTAAGCAAGAATTAGTGAGCGGCAAATTTCAGCTAGGTACTGAATTTTTTCTATCACGTTTGGTTGGATTATTACCCTCAAATAACACTAAGATACCAATCTTTCCAAATTTGCTAATTTTATGTCAAAATTTAATTAGATTCCTCATCTCTAGATGACAACTTCAAATAATGTCAACACATTTTATTTACAAAATCATGAAAAAGTGATTTCCACTTTACAATTTTCTGATTTGCAATCTTTGTTCAGATGAAATTTATAATTAATAGCTGTATCATTTGTAATTTTGTTGAAATTTTCATCTACGTTTGTGCATATATATTTTAAGTGTCTCCACGTTTTCTTGAGAGCTGACAAATTGGACAACTTGGCCTTAGTTGCTGATTTATAATCGCGATTATAGGAACCTGGGATCCTATTAAGTAGTATTTTTCTAAAAAATCTTTATTAACATTCAAGAGGTGAAACACAATTTACTTTACCTACATGCTCCATACTTGCTTTAAAATAAAGTTCAAATCGTGGTGGTGAACCAAAACTTGAAGATTGTGATGCACAATATAAATTGAACTTTGCGAATGTTATTTGATGGGATAAGAACCCTTTAGAAGATAAATAAAAGTTGCTCAAGTTTTTTGTGCTCTTCGCAATAACTAAATGAACAAGTTTAGAAGGTAAATTTACCAAAGATAAGTTTTGTACATAATCTGGGTTCATTAGCAACGAAGGCAGTTTGTTTATCAAACAAAAGAAACACATTCAATATTCATACATTCTTCCTTTCTATTTACCTGGAAGAATATCATCATCTAACACATGTCTGATCGGTATACCAAATAAATGCTTTTCTAAGAAAATTGTGTCTCAATTCTTGACTCTGTTATAGCGTAAGCTTTATTTTCAATTATAAGATGTTTTTTCGCATTGTAAATTAAATTGAATCAGAAGAATGATTCTCTGTTAACTGTCACAGGAGGATAGCTCCTCCATTATTATTATTATAGAATCCTGTGTTCAGAATATCTCGACAATTTAGAATATCATCTTTCTATATTTGGTATCGCCAATATAAAATCGACCAACAAGCAAAATGAAATAACTGAAAGGAAGAAAGATTTCAAAGCAACAAAGGCTGCTAGAGCTTTCCACTTTACCAAAGCGACCTGGCGAGAGAAACTGAGTTTCTTGTCAAGTATGACACCCAGGTACTTGGCGCTGGGACTCCACTCAACTTGGTGATCATTGATAAGGAATTTAGGTGGCAACCTTCGTCGATTTGAGAAGAAGATAGCTTCGGATTTAGAACGATTGATCTCCAATCTCCATCGAGAGTACCAACAGAGCAGTTTAGGCAGGAAGTTCCTAATATGGATCTCCGCATAAACTATACATCTGTGGGAGCTAATTAAGGCAACGTCATCGGCATACATTGCTATAGTAACTCTAGGACAAGATGGTATGTCGCTACAATAGAGATTGAAGAGAGTAGGAGATAGTTTGGAGCCTTGCGGGACACCAGCGGTAATAGTTCTCGAAGAAGAGAACTCGCTTCCAACCCTGGAACGAAAGGAGCGGTTGGAAAGGAAAGAGCGGATAGTGCCGATCAGATAAGAAGGAAAATTTAACGAAGCCAGTTTGTGTATTAGACCAGCGTGCCAAACCCTGTCAAATGCCTGCTTGACATCAAGGAGCAACATGGTACCATGCTGCCCCTTGTTACGCCTTCCAGCCATGTCCTCGGTCACTCGCAAAATCTGATGACCGGTACCATGGCCTCGACGAAATCCAAACTGAGCTTTCGGCAGGATGTGCTGGTCAGCCATAAATTCCTCAAGCCGAGTCCGAATAACCTGCTCCGCCACCTTGCTTAGCGAAGAAAGGAGGCTAATGAGACGATAACTGCTAGCAAGGTGGGCAGGTTTGTTGGGTTTTAAAATGGACACTACCGTCGCCACCTTCCATGCCGACGGGAAGTAGTGGAGACGGAGCATCGCTTTTATAATGTTAGTAAGCATTACCACCTGAATGGTAGCAAGCTTCTTAAGGGCCACGTTGGGGATGGTGTCTGGGCCGGGACTTTTCCGGTTATTGAGGGCTTTAAGGATACCTCTGACTTCACTGGGAGAAGTAGGAAGAATGTCACTATCAGGTTTTGGGAAAGTCATAGAGTCCACCTGACGGCTGATGGAGTTGTGCTCTACAACAAACCCAGGAAGACTGGCGTTTGGAGAGCATTGCCGCTCAAGGGAGTCTGCAAACACCTCCGCTTTATCCTTGTCCAGGACGACTTTGATGCCATCATGAACAAGGTGCGGATAGCGCATACGCCTCCCTCGGATAGACCTTATGACTTTCCAGGTCCGACGAGGATGGAGTCCGGCCTCTGCTATGAACTCCTGGAACGAGGAGCTCCGGAGTTCAAGCAGGCAGGCCCGGACCTCACGGCTCAGGGCGTTATACCGGGCCTTGATGAAGGGGTCCCGAGTACGCTGCCAAAGTTTCCTGCTACGGTTTTTCTTCCTGATGAGGGTGACAACCTCGCCAGGAAGACTATGCTGCTTGCAGATGTTAGGGCAAGCATGCGTCGACCTTTCTAAGGCTGTCAGGATGTCATTTGACAGCTTATCCACTTCACCGTCTATACCCTTTTCAGAGTTCAAAATCCTGCACCGCAAATCGGTGGTTCCCATTAAATAACGGAATTGCTACCAGTTGGTTTTCCTCTTACGAGGCTCCCACTGGCAACAATTCTCGTTAAGTGCTAGGGAGACCGGGTTGTGGTCCGAAGACAACACCTGGTGGTTAATGACCTCCGGCACCTCTGTGATGTTTTTGCAGAGGAAAATGGAAAGGATATCAGGTCGGCATGGGGGACTATCAGGGAAGTGGTTTGGCGTCTCGGTGGTTTCCACCGAGAATCGGTAGTCCAGTGACGCCCGCAGCAGGAAACCGCTGTTGGTGTTAGATTTTACACAACCCCACGCTGTGTGCTTACTGTTGAAGTCCCCAGCAATGACTGTACGACAGTTGGGATGCAGGATGGACGGGAGATTGAGTCAGGAAACTCTCTCAGTCGGTCGAACATAAGCCGAGACAATCCTAAGCGGACCACTTTCTAGGGCGAGTTCGACTCCAATCGACTCGCCCAGAAAGAGGGACGTATCGATCCTCTGGTGCCTGATGGAGTTCCGGATCAGAATGCCAACCCCTCCACCTGCTCCAGAAAAACGATCAGCCCGGAGGATAGAGTATCCTGGGATAAAAAATCCCATGTCCGGTTTTAGGAATGTCTCCTGCAGACAAACGACATCGGCTTCAGAGCCTCTCAAAAACTTATTCTCCTGTTTTAAGAAATTGTTAGTAAATAATTTCATTATTTATTCCATATGGTATTAGTCAAGCCTTAACCATTATGTTAAACCCCACACATTTTCCATTTAAAATCAATCCATTGATGTTAATCATCAAATTTGACTCTTTTAAGAAATTATGTGTTATGAATTACATCTGAAATAAATTGATGGCGTGTATGTAGTTGTTGAGTTTTTGAATGATGAGATACCTAGTGTTCTCAAGTTTCACTGCATCTCTTGAATGTTAAAATTGTTAATATTTCAAATTAAGTTGTAGGAACAATTGTAAATAACAGTTACTAATTTACAATAAGTGTTGTATTGTTTTTTAAATTTGAATTCCCTTAGGTACATAATTTATTGCAGTTAATCAATCATATTGGAACAGTTACACTAATAACAAAATATATCTATTTTAGTGCTCTGATTTCAAATAGTGTTAATTAGTCATGAAATTCTCGAAAATCAAGTCACATGAAAAATTCCCGTGGGCTTTAATTTTGCTGAATCAAAATATTACCAATCATATTAAAATTCATTTAAGTAAAGTTAGGCATATGATATATTATCAAAACACCAAGATGTCTTAGAAACTGTAAAAAAGAATTCCGATTTGTATATATATCAAAGGTTAATCAAAGTTATACAATATTATATAGTACAGAGAGTATTTAGTGTACAATATCGTGTTATATATACCGCCCCTTTGGTTGACTGAATCAATGCACTACAACGCCGTATAATCAAATTGAGTCATCCTTAATTAAAAATCGCTCCGTTATTTTCCTTCTTTCAAAAAAACCTTTGGTCATTGTGTTTTTCAATCTCTTCTACAATATGATTTATTCAATCAATTTTTGAAGATAATAATTGCAATACCCTCAAAAATTATTTCTTTTTACAGATGGCAAATTTAAATAAAGCATCCTAAGAACTCCATCTACATCCCAACGCATATGGAGAGTTACTACCACGATTTTAACATATTTTTAAAGCAAGTATGGAGCATATAGGTAAAGCAAGTAAATTGTGTCTCACTTCTTGAATGTCTATAAGAGCATAAACTTTCATTTCAATTATGATATTATTATTATTATTATTATTATTATTATAGATAAATTAGAAGAATACTGCTTAATAGGATACAAGGGTCCGCGATGTTTGGTAGTATAAAATACCTTCATTCTATGATCAGTATCGCGAAAAAGCAGAACGAAAATACTCCATCTTTAGTTCTCGATGTTGTCAGTGTGTTGCCAAAACACGCATACTGTCAAGAAAATATGGAGACACCAAAAATATATATGCACCAAAGTAGATGAAAATTTTAGCAGAACTGCAAATGATAAAGCCATTAATTATAAGTTTCAACCGAACAAAGATTGCAAATCAATATTTACGCAGAAAATTGTAAAATAGAAATTACTATTTTATGATTTGGTTTATAAGTTGTGTTGATATTATTTGAATTTGTCATCCAGACATGAGGAATCTAAATAATATGCGATATAAAATTATCAAATATGGAAAGATTAGTACATCATTTGAGGGTGATAACCAATGTTGAAAAAGAAAATTTCAGTGTTGAAATATGTCGCTCAGTTATTCAAGCTGAGAGAAACACCTACGTGAATTTACTGTTGATATAAAAAGGTGAAATATTTAAACAGTTACAAAAATAGCAACTTACTGTCTGAAGGTTTAGATTACGTGTCCTGAAAGTCACTGAAATCAAATCAGTTGCAGATCATTTATTTCAAGTTTCAATAGCAACCAATTGTTTGTCAAAAAAAAACATTTATGTTGCTAAGATTACGTTTCCTTATGACATATGTCAGAAGTATTTAATTTAGAAAAAAAGTTGTCTTCTCCCAAGCAAAACTTGATTTGATTCTTATATTGTATTTCACCAAATTGTGGTTCAGTTATATCTTTTCTTATAATTCTATTCGTTTTAATCCACAGTGTCAGCAAATTGACAGAGCAAAGGAATATCGTGATGATTTTTCGATTTGTTATAATATTGTTGATGGTAGAACTGTTTCGAATCAATCTCATCCTTATATTTCAACCTACACTGGAAGACTATAAATGAGATTCACAAATAATTAAATATAACTTAACTTTACAAATAAAATTACTTAGTTTAACTTAAGTCGACAATTTAGTTTGGTGTTATAAAATGTTTTCGACACATTGTCGATTTTTTCAACCTCCAATTATTCAGTAGAAAGATTTACAGCTATATACAACATAATTATTTATGATATAAACATAATTATTTAGGAAACGCATTTACCGTCATAGAGTACAGATTACAATAGGAAAAATTTCTTCGCCACAATTATAAAATTATAATTATTATAAACATGATTAATTCTCAAAATGAAAGTACCTGCTTTATACACAGACAGATATGTGGAACTCCAAAGGGAACATTCCAGTCCTCAGCCTTTTTGGTAGAACTTTTGGTAATGCTGTTTTCTTCTTTATTGGGATTTTTTCTTGTACTTTTTTTGATTTCTTGGATTTTTTTTTCATATTTCCCGATATCGTGTGGCTTTGTCATAGCTCATTTCATCTTCATTTATATGATAGTAATCAGTCTGTCAATGTGTAACTATTTCGTGATGTCCAACGAATCGTCGAAATAGTATATTTGTTTTCTATTTAAATTAAATAATTTAATTGTGTGTGTTTTAGCATAAAATATATCATTAATTATAAAAATCTTGAATACAGATGAAAATTATACGTACAATTAAATCCAATTCTTGGACCACTAGAATCTTTCCACCATTTGCCTTTTACATAGTACTTTCAGATTTCAATCTTAATTTATTGAATTTATTCTGAAAACAAATTATGTATAAGAGAGGTATGTTTCGATATGAACTGATTAAAGTTTGGTGGTAACCAAATAAAGAAATCTTTTTGTGCTACTTGATTTTATGAAAAATATTTAAATTTGTTTATGACAACGAAATTCAAATATCTGCAAAGGAATAACGAATTGTTAATGTCATCAGCCCTTTATAGAACAACTTAAGAAACATAGTTCTTAAATATTTTTACAGGTAGATCAAGTTGGAACATATTTTATAAAATTTCATAAGATTTGTGCTCACAATCTTTAACATCCATATTGCTAAAAAGTAAATCCCAATCAACTAATGATAAGTGATAGTTTAATGAGTAAACCTCAGAACTCATGAAAACACTATACTCATCATTAGTCCAATTCACTCGGGGCAGGTTTCAATCTCCAGTTACTAAAAATATATCCACTGATGCACAATGATTGGAATAAAAATCAGAACCAGATGCTGGTAAACTGTTCCAATTATTCACTTTTGGCTTTTGACCTTAATGGATATAAAGACTTCCAGTACTTTCATGTCCTTTCGGTGAGCACAGGGGTGCGTCATCATCAGACGATTTCGACATCACCTTTATAGGCGTGACCCACTTCGTGGAAAACTTGCGTTTTGGAGGTGTGGGGTGGCTAGTTGGGAGAAAGGATTGGTGTTAGAAGTAGGAGTATTTCCAGGATTTACCGAAGGTGTCTGCAGTTTAGCAGACAGCTTACTGCATTACATACTTTCATTCGTTGTAGTTCACCCTCTAGTTCCGATATTTTAATCTTAAGGCCTCTTGAAGCGCCGGCAGACCAGTTTTGTCCTTCAGACACGGCGCCCAAGTCGTGCCGGTTCGAATATCCGTACCGATACGACGATCCCCGACTGAGACCGTCCCGATTCACATCCGGGACAATGCAGTAAGTTTTCTTTTGTTTTTTAAATTTTATATAAATGTCCTTAGATACATACTTTATTGTCACTCATGGTTAATCATAATAAAATCTATAAATAAATAAAAATTTATCTGAGTTTGAATCCGAATATAAACGCACACTGGTAAAAAGTAATATTTTTCAAGGAAATAAATAATATACATTAGGGCAAATTTTAATATTGATAAGATTTAGGTTAGGTTTGGGAGCACTAATGATTAGCCGTCTCAGATCTCAGTTTCGGTTAATATTTTTTGACAGCTCATTGACAATCTTGGCAACTGATCTTTGTGTAATTTCGTTTCGTTTGGTGTCCAATAATATAATGATCTAAAGGCGAATTACTGAGAGAGGTTATTTCAATTTGCCAAAATATGCGGAAAGTAGGAAGGTCGTAATTATGTGATGTGAATTTATAAGTTTAACAAAATTGAAAAAAAGCAGCTAAAAAAGATATTTAAGTTTTATTATTATCTTATCAAAGAAAATATATAAAATTTTGATATTTGTTAGGAATAGCAATGTCTAATTATCAATTCACACACTTTTGTCGATGCATATTCTTCGGACAACAAAAGTATGTTTTACTTTTGATTAATAAACATATCGCCTTCATTGCTGTTGAAACCTGAATATGTACAAAATATCATTTGATTTCAAAACTGATCTTGTACAATTATTTGGTAACTTCTTAAAATTTCGTCATTGAAAAGACAAAAACAACAAAAGATATAAGTATTTACACTTCGTTAGCTGTTTGTTTCACTTTTTTGCCTTCAATGCAGACACAAATCTAATATTTTTGTTTATATTCAAAACGTAATTATAATTTTGTCCAGATTGATGTTTTCAATGAACTCAGAAGTCTTTATTTATCTAGTAATAGAGGTCCTCATGATATTCTTTCTACAGTATTGAATGAATTGTGGATTTTCATTAACAAAGCCTCTAACAATGAAACTTAATATGTTTTTAAAATCTACTTTATTTCCTAACGTACGTAAAAAATCATTTGTTATACCTATCTTAAAGGATGGAGATAGTTTATTTGTTGTTTTCCAAGATTGTCCAAAAAAATCATTTCCAAAATAATTATGCCATAGTTCCAAAATATTATAAATGAGAGTCTACATGAATTTTGCAAATATAAATCTTCTGCGACCAACCTTCTTATTTATAAACTCTCGACAGTTGGTGCTCTTGAAAATCATTTACAGGTTGATGCTGTTTATACAGACATTTAAAAAGCATTTGATAGAATCTGCCATGATTTATTGTTTGCTAAACTAAATGGGCTGGATTTGACAAGTAATTTTTTCACTGTAAATAATCATAACGATTGTAATGTAAAGTGATTAGTTTTTATAAAAAAATTAATCAACACCATATTCGCAAGTTATACTTTAGATAAAAGATATTAATGTAATGTGTTTGAAATTTAAAAATGAGTAATAGATTGGGCGGTAGTTTTTCTACAAAAGTTAGTTCGGCTCAAGCTAAACTGAATTTGGGTAAATGTAAAAGAAAAGCTGGAGAATATCTTGATGCGTTTGCCCACACATTAAAGTAGCTTTTTACACAAATACTGCTGTAGGATCCCAGGTTTTGCGATGTTTTGTCGTATAAAATAATCTCTTTCCATAATCGGTATAGCGATTATAAGTACAGCAATTAAGCAGAACGAAATACTCTCACATTAGCTGTCAAAATTGCCAGAGTTGTCAAAACGTGCGGACTCCTTAGGAACTCGTTAGGAATATTTAAACAATTACAATAATGGCAACTTGATGCCATTATTGTGGAGATGTCGATTACTAGTCCTGAAAGTCACGGAAATAAAATTAGTTGCAGATCTATCGTCGACATACAAAAACTGTCTGTGATTCTGATAGATAATTAACATGTGAAAAGAAATTGTTTTTGTTATCTTTGTTAACTTTATATTTCCATTAGAATAGATTGCTGCTAAGAGAAGTTCAACTATTATAATTTAATTTGAATATGTGATACGAGGGATGAAATTGACGTGAGGGATGAAATTGAAAACAGGATAACTAGATGTATATACACATAAATAAAATTTTAATTAATTAGTAATTACAAAACTAAACGAACATTTGGGAGTGGGTGTGGGATTGAGTGACATTTTGCGAACTCTCAAGTTTCAATTACAACGAAGGAATTTTGTTTATCAAATAAAAGAAAATAACATTTATGTTGCTAAGATTACGTTTCCTTGTGACATGTGCCAGACGTTACAATATAAACAAAACATGTCCAATTAAACCTTATTCGAAATATGTAATTTATAAAAAAGTTTTGTTGTTTCAAGTAAATTTGATTTGTTTCTTTCATAGTATTAATATTACATCAAATTGTGGTTCAGTTATATTTTTAATATATTTCTATTTGTTTTAATCGAAAGTGTCAACAAATTGACAGAGAAAAGAAATATCGAGATGTTTTTTTGTATTTGTTATAATAACTTTAAAGTGATTCATTTATTTAATGACCACGTTACAAATCACATCTGTGTGTGAAATGATATGGTCAAATGTCACGTGTTGATTACCAGGAAACTTTTGCACAAACAGTCAGGTGAGATTCAATACGATTGTTACTATCTGTGGCTGTACAAAATAATCACAAAATCAAGTAACTAGACGTAAAGACAGCATTTTTATATGGAGAACTTGAACACACCTATTTATGACTTAACAAGAAGGGTTGGATCATGACGAAAACATGGTATGTAAATTGTACAAGTCACTATATGGGTTAAAACAATTCCCTCGCTGCTGGAATGCAAAATTCGACTCTACACCGAAAAGAGTTTTAGTAGTAGTTTTAGTATTTATACGGAACAAATTTTAAACAGATTTGAAATGACTAATGCTAATCCTAATATTGTTCCAGTCGACCCTCACATAAAGCCACAGTAGGAAGATACTACCTCACTTCTGCTGTTCATAATAACACAGCTTGTTCCGTCAAATTTTATTTGGCTACCATCGCAAATAATCTGACTTAGAGACAATAGATTTGTTGCCAGTTTAGGAACACATAATACTTTTGTAAAAAGCACCTTTTTGTTTTGACCTTCATCGTCATAATGGTCCAACCTCACTTGTACTGAACATTGCACAGATTATACTTTGTTGTCTGCGACTCTGATTTTATGTATGACAGGAGCCGTCGTATTTTCAAGCATGTTCTTACGTCTTGTCATGTGTGACGATGCACCGGAAGCCACTTGCCATGGGTCATTTTGGCTGGATGTTGCCTCAAACACAACAGCATATGATGAACTACTTGCTTTTTGTTGAACATTCTTGGTCCTGGATTTGCATTTGAGGACTTTTATGACCTTACTTATATAGTAGCTCCCTTACTTACTTTGTTTCTTGTGGTTGTTCTTATTGACTGAGAATACTGTTGAGTCACTTTCAGATTATTTAACATCTTGTGATAGTTTTGATTTCACAGCAATTGAA
Organism: Aethina tumida; assembly: GCF_024364675.1. Lineage (NCBI taxonomy): Eukaryota > Metazoa > Arthropoda > Insecta > Coleoptera > Nitidulidae > Aethina > Aethina tumida. Next base: position 27,155,528 of record NC_065435.1, read on the forward strand.
GTTATCTTCATGCCGGAGCTTTCAATAGCAATAATCATTGGTTGATAGCACTCTGGTAGACCGGAGAGTAGCAATGTAACTAGCCATTCATCGTCAACTGCGAAACCAATGTTTCTGAGCTTGTGAGCAGTACACATAATTTTGCTCACATATTTCATCATCAAATCATCATCAGTCATCAAATACTTATGAAAACGTATCCCATACTTCTTTTGCAGTACTACTCTCTTGCATGTGCACGTAATTTATTTAGTCAACTAGTAAATTTATCTTAGTTTTTGCCTTTGTGTCTCGTTTTGTGTCCACAATGACACATGTGGTGGGGTCTATGCAGTTCCACAACTCCTCTTGCTGTAGGTATGTTTTTAGAGCAAATCGCCATGTTACGTAATTATCTCGGCCGGTTAACTTTTCAATTAATGCCAATTGATTGTTTGCTGACAATTTAAGAACCCTTATTCCAGATGTTACGAGAAAACACTTTTAAATTGTCGTATTGACGTTTTAGGTTAACTTCATTACTTTTGTCAGTAAGTAAGCCATTCTGGGCTTCCCTGGGCTTTTCTGGCTCCATAACCTGTTAATTTTTCTTAAAAGAATTTATTATTTTAGAAGAAAAACTTATATTTAAGAATTTAGTGTTAAAATTACAACTTAACTGTCTACAGGCGCACAATTCAAATTACAATTTTAACAGTTTATGTGTAGTTTCAGTACACTCCTACAGGTCATCACAACAGTTACAATTGGATTCCCAAGAGGAAATGAAACATTATTTGTTTTAGGATGTGTTATAAATTTTCATTCTTTATAATAGCCTAAGCTACATTGCGCTGTAAATTGAGAAGAATGCTTCAGATAAACTACTTTTGGTTAACAAGACAGCATTAAATTAACTGAGGAATGCATATTATCAGATTTTGTAAGCTGGGTCACCTCGTTGATTAATATTTATGTGATCCCATTTTCCGCACATTTTGGCAGACTGAAATATCCTCTTTCTGTAATTCGCCAAAGAGCATTATAGGATCGGACACCAATCAAAACAAAATTACACAAAGATCAGTTGTCAAGATTGTCAGTGAGTTGTCAAAAAATACGAGCCGAAACTGAGACTGAGACGTCTAGCCATTAGCGCTACCAAATAATTCCATTCAATTAGAAACGTTAAATAATTACTTTAATAACAAGGAGTTTATTTTCTATGAGAAGGCTCTTCTAATTCTTAGGGCACTTGGTCTAAAATACTTTAATACAATTCAATATACATAAATTTCAACACTGAACCATAAATGATGTGGTGCGTCGTAGTTACACAATTTCGACATCACCTCCTTGGGGGTGACCGAGTTCCAAGAAGTTTTCTGAGTTTTGGAGCTGGGAGACTTTGCAGGAGTAGGGGTGGCTAGTTGGGACAAAGATTTGGGATTAGCGTTAGGAGTAGGGGTACCATCAGAGTTTACCGATAGTATCCCTAGTTTAGACGACAAAGCTGTGTAAGCACTCTTTCACTCTCTGTATCTCACCTTCCAGTTCCAAAATTTTATTCCTAAGGAAATCGGGTACCTCTGGAAACGTCAGCAGACTTTTGGGGTTTATTGAGTTTTTCACTTAGCTTTTCTTTTTCCCGGACCCTACACATAGTTTATTGGTTTAGTAACCGAGGTTACAAGCCAAATTAACAACTCTTCTCTTTCGATTATGGTAACTATTATAACTAAATTCAGACAAAAGATGGACGAACAACTCAAAAAAAAATTGTAATTTTCAACAATATTCCCTGGTTGCTACCCACACTTTGAACAATTGACAAAAGTCGCTAACAATAAGAAACTTTTCTGTTGTTATCAATGGCAGAGGTAACGATCGTCATTTAACCAAGTTTCGGTAGCAACTACGGAAAAGTGGTGGTAGTGATATTTTCGTTTTTATTTAGTGGCCCTATTAAAGTTCCTATTAAAAGACAAGAGCCGAGAAATAAGAAAAGGAAAAGGAGGCCCAAATCCAGGTTCTATTGGCAGAAAGGAAAGCGGTACCACATCCAACGACACAGCTAGTTATTGTAAAGCCTCAGTTTTGATCGGTTACCTTAGAGTACATTAGAGTACCAATTAATTCTCTGTATCGTGTGGGGTCTTTGAATGGTTTGAAATCTCTATTAAATTTTGAGTGGCAGTCATACAGTGTTTTAATTGGATTGCAATCTACCATTCTGAATTTCTCTGAAATATATTTTTTTTGTTTGAGTGTTACTCCTTTCTTACTTCGGTTAATTTCTATTCTAAAGAAAAACCTAGCAATCTTTGATCTTCAATTTCTCAGCTGATTCTCTCTTAATTTCATTACCAGTTTGATTTTCGACAGTTCTTTTGTACTCCTTAAATTTTTCAAAAACTTCTCTCTTTGACTTAAGGAAAAAACCTGGCACCACCTATTATATTCGTCTATTAATGTAAGAAGATATCTTGATCCACCGCGAATCTGACTCCCATTGGTCCGCAGATATCTGAATGAACAATATTCAGTAACTGCTTACTTCTTCCTTCTCTATCAGTAAAGGGTTTCCTTGCTTGCTTACCTCGTTGACATTGTCACACCACATGGGTAATTTATCATTATCCAATTTATTACCGTGTACCAGTCGCTTTCTGTACAAATCCTGTACGCCTTTATAATGTAGGTACTCTAGTTGTCTATGCCACAGGACCATTTTGTTTGAATTTCTATGCATTATTCACTTGTAGACATTTGAATTTCGTTGTATATAAACATATTACAATATTTTTCATAAAATCAAGTAGCCCAAAAAGTTTTCTTTATTTGTTTACAACAAAACTCTAATCAGTTCAGACTTTTATTTCATGAGAAACACATCTTTCTGAAGTTGCTCCTACGCTTCAATTCAAAATTAATAGTTAAATATTCTCTCTTTATTAATGAGGTTCTTCCTCATTGAGAATTGTAATTAGCAGAAATACTTATGTACAGTAGTGCTAGAAATGAAACCGATCTTACCAAACTGTTATTTTTAGGGAATAGTTTTGGCTAAATTCATTATTTATATTTACAGGAATTCCCAACTAAACACAGAATAAGGCTCCATAAAATGACACATTGATTTGTTTTCAGAATAAATTTTGATTATTTTTTTATTGGAGCAAAGTGGGGGAAATCTACAAGACGTAGTGCCGGACTTTACCGACTAAAAACCCCTCTCCGGGCACCGATCCGAAGATCATGGCCTAAGAGTAGTTAACCATAAAGGTTTAGGAAAATAGAAGGGAAAATTAAAGAGGTACGTAACAATCGCTACATAGTAAAGAAAAGATGTCCCAAAGAGACGCAGAGGTCTAGACAGCCAAGAGACAAGGTCTCTTGTACCTGTCGGATTCACAGGGTGGGATATCATGCAAGCATGCAATCTCCGGATTAGAGTGTTGAAAGATAGATCTCCGGAGGTTGAGGGCATGCTATTTTCTCTGAGGCTATGAAATATGAAAAAATATGCAAGAAATCCGAAAAAAGGTCAAGAAAAAGTCACAATAAAGGAGAAAACAGCAATACCAAGAAACCGTCTTCAAAAGTTCTATCAAAAAGGCTGAGGACAGGAATGTTCCCATTGGAGTTCCACATATCTGTCTGTGTATAAAGAAGGTACTTTCAATTTATGGAAAGTTTTCCATAGTATGGGCAAACGTTTCAACTCAAATAACATCTGAGAATTAAGCATGTTTATAGTAATTATAATATTAGAATTGTGCCGTAGTAGTTCTTACTTATATTTTAATCTGTAATTTATGACGGAAAATGTGATTCATAAATAATTATATTGTGTATATCTGTATATTTTTCCACTGAATAATTGGATGTTAAAAAATCGGCAATGTGTCGAAACCATTTTATAACACCAAACTAACATTAAAATATCGACATAAGTTAAACAAAGTAGTTTTATTTGTAAAGTTATGTTATATTTAAATATTTGGGAATCTCATTTATGGTCATCCACTGTAGGTTGAAATACAAGGATGAGATTGATTCGAAACAGTTTTACCATCAAAAATATTATAACAAATTGAAAAATCATCACGATATTCCTTTGCTCTGTCAATTTGCTGAGACAGTGGATTAAAACGAATTATAAGAAAAGATATAACTGAACCACAATTGGGTGTTATATTAATACAATGTAAGAATCAAATCAAATATGTTTGGGAGAAGACAACTTTTTTATAAATTACTACATAGTTCTGACATATGCCATAAAGAAACGTAATTTGACATGTTATTTTATTTTTTGACAAACAATTCGTTGCTATTGATACTTGTTTGCAAAATGTCACTCAATCACACACTCACTCGTTTTATTTTTTAATTACAAATTAATTAAAATTTTATTTGTTTTCAATTCTATTCCTCACCTTATAGTAGTTGAAACTTTTCTTAGCAGCAATCTATTCTAATGGAAATATAAAATTAACAAAGTTAACAAAAACAATTTCGTTTTACATATTAATTACCTGTCGAAAATAAATGTCGACGAGAGATCTGCAACTGATTTGATTTCAGTGACTTGCAGGGCTCGTAATCTAAACCTTCAGACGGTAAGTTGCTATTTTTGTAACTGTTTAAATATTTCACCTTTTTAAATCAACAGTAAATTCACGTAGTTGATTCTTTCAGCTTGAATAAGTGAGCGACAGATTTCAACTATGCACTGAATTTTTCTCCTTCACCTTTAATTATCACCCTCAAACAACACTAATATACCAATCTTTCCATATTTGATAATTTTATGTCGTAAATTATTTAGATTCTTCATGTCTGGATGACAAGTTCAAATAATGTTAACACAATTTATAAACCAAATCATGAAATAGTGATTTCTATTTCACAATTTTCTGGGGAAATAAAGATTTGAAATCTTTGTTGGGTTGAAATTTATAATTAATAGATTTATCTGTTGCAGTTTTGTTAAAACTTTCATCTACTTTAGTGAATATATATTTTTAGTGTTTCCATATTTTCTTGGGAGTAGGCATGTTTTGACAAAACACTGACAACATCATCGAGAACTAAAGTTGTAGTATTTTCGTTCTGCTTATTCGGTTATCATAAAATCGCGATACCGATCATAGAAAGAAGTAATTATATACAATCAAACATCGCGGAGCCTTGTATCCTATTAAGCAGTATTCTTCTAAAATATCTGTAATAAGGTATATCATAATTGAAATGAAAGTTTATGCTCTTATAGACATTCAAGAAGTGAGACACAATTTACTTGCTTTACCTGTATGCTCCATACTTGCTTCAAAAATATGTTAAAATCGTGGTAGTAACTCTCCATATGCGTTGGGATGTAGATGGACTTCTTAAATACTACTACTAAATTTGCATTCTGTAAAAAGAAATAATTTTTGAGGGTATTGCAAAAATTATCTTCAAAAATTGATTGAATAAATCATATTGTAGAAGAGAATGAAAAACACAGTGATCAAAGATTTTTTTTGAAAGAAGGAAAATAACGGAGCGATTTTTAATTAGGGATGTCTCAATTTGATTATACGGCGTTGTAGTGCGTTGATTCAGTCAACCAAAGGGGCGGTATATATAACACGATATTTTACTACTAAATACTCTCTGTACTCTGTAATATTGTATAACTTTGGTTAACTTTCGATATATATACAAATCGGGATTTTTTTTTACAGTTTCTAAGACATTTTGGTGTTTTGTTAATATATCTTATCTCCTAACTTTATTTAAGTGAACTTTAAATATAATTGGTAATATTTTGATACAGCAAAATAAAAGCCCACGGGAAATTTTCATGTGGCTTGATTTCCGAGTATTTCATGATTAATTAACACTATTTGAAATCAGAGCTCCGAAATAGATATATTTCGTTATTAATGTAATTGTTACAATATTCCGCCTTGATTAACTGCAATAAATTCTGTATCTAAGGGAATCCAAATTTAAAAAAACAACAGAACACTTGTAACCTAGCATCTGTAATTTACAACTGTTCCCGAAACTTAATTTAAAATATTAACAATTTCAACATTCAAGAGATGCTGTGAAACTTTAGAACAGTAGGTGTCTCACCATTCAAAAAAAAACAACAACATATGCGCCATTAATTTATTTCAGATATAATTCATAAGGAATAACACATAATTTCTAAGGAAAGTCAAATTTGATGATTAACATCAGTGGATCAAATTTAAATGGAAAATGTGTGTGGTTTAAATTAACGGTTAAGACTTGAATAATACTATTTGGAGTAAATAATTAAATTATTTATTAACAATTTCTTAAAACGAGAGAATAAGTTTTTGAGAACTCTGGTTCTGTACGTGTGTTTTGACAACTAACTGTCAACTGATGTTGGAGATTTTGCTTGTTGGACGATTTTATAATGGCCTTACCAAGTACACAAAGTTGTTCTTCTAAATTGTCGAGATATTCTGAACACAGGATCCTATAATAATAATCGAGGAGCTATTTTCCTGTCACAGTTAACTGTGTAGCATTCTGCTGATATAATTTAATTTACAATGCGAAAAAATATCTTATTCTTGAAAATAAAGCTTACGCTATAACAGAGTCAAGAATTGAGACGCAATTTACTTGGAAAATCATTTATTTAGAATACCGATCAGACATGTAGTAGATGTTAAGATTCTGCATATAGCATATAGATAAACCAAGTAAATTGTATGTCACCTCTTGAATGTTTATCTTTCTTTTCAGTTATATTATACCTTATTGCACGGTAAAGTAGTTTTTCTAGAAAAATACTACTTAATATGATCCCAGGTTCCTATAATCGCGATTATAAGATTAGTAACTAATTAGAATGAAAATACCCCAACATGCCCAAGTAGTCTAATTTGTCAGCAAGTTGTCAAAACCTGCGTAGCGGTTACGAGCTCTCAAGAAAACGTGGAGACACTTAAAATATATATGCACTAAAGTAGATGAAAATTTCATCAATATTACAAATGAGCTATTAATTATAAATTTCAACTCAACAAAGATTGCAAAATTTTACACAGAAAATTGTGATTTGATTTTGTTTATAAATTGTGTTGTCATTATTTGAACTTGTCATCTAGACATGAGGAATCTAAATAAATTTTGACATAAAATTAGCAAAATTAGAAAGATTGGTATCTTAGTGTTGTTTGAGGGTAATAATCCAACCAAACGTGAAAGAGAGAAATTCAGTACCTAGTTGAAATTTGCCGCTCACTAATTCTTGCTTAAAGAATCAACTACGTGAATTATTTTTTGATTTAAAAAGGTGACATATTTAAACAGTTACAATAATAGGAACCTACTGTCCGAAGGTTCCGATTACGAGTCACTGAAATCAAATCAGTTGTAGATGTCTCGACGACATTTATTTTCCATCAAAGGAATACTGTCTGTGAATCTGACAGATAATTAACATGTGAATAGAAATTGTTTTCATTAACTTTATACTTAAATGCAGAAATATATTTTGCCACTAAGAGACGTGGGGGATGAAATTGAAAACAAGTAACTTGCCTGATGTATATACACATAAATAAAATTTTAATTAATTAGTACTTACAAAATTAAACGAACATTTTGGAGTGAGTGTTGTATTGAGTGATATTTTGCAATCTTTCATGTTTCAGTAGCAACGAAGGAAGATTGTTAGTCAAATAAGAGAAAATAACATTTATGTTGCTAAGATTACGTCACCTTATGATGTCAGCCTGTCCAATTATAGGCAAGAGTTATGGTTAATTCAATTAAACCTAATTCAAAATATGTGGTTTGGAAACACGTTATCTTCTTTCAAGTAAATTTGATTTGATCTTATATTGTATTAATATTACATCAAATTGTGGTTCAGTTATATTTTTTGTTATAATTCTATTTGTTTGAATCCACAGTGTCAACAAACTGATAGAGCAAAGAAATGTCGAGATGAGTTATAATAACTTTAATGATAGAACTGTTCCAAATTAATTTCATCCTTATATTTCTACTTACACAAAATGACTATAAATGTGGTTCCCAAATATTTAAATATAATATAACTTTCCAAATAAAACTACTTTGTTTAAGTTTTGTGGTTAATTTAATTAATTTTAAACTCCAATTAGTTAGTGGAAAGAAGTACTTAAAAGATATATACGACATAATTTTTTAGAAAACACATTTACTGATTACAGTACAGATTAAATTTTAAGGAAGAATTACTTCGGCACTATTCTAAAATTATAATTAGAATAAACAAGCTTAATTCTCAGATGTAGGATGAGTTATAACGTAGGTCCATACTATCGAAACATGGGACTCGAGATGGCGATATGTGGGACAAGAATTGAACTTCTGTCCAAAGAAAATTTCGACACGAGGCGGATTCAGGTAGAGGCGTTACTTACCAAAATCGATACCTGGGATTTCGTTAATGGTGAAGTATCAAAGCCAGTTATATGTCAGGGTGACACAAAAAGTGAATCAGCGCTTAAAACGTGGATGTAAATAAGATAAAAAGGTAAATGCGGACATGATCCTATGCATAAGCCCATCGGACCTCAAGAGTATCAAAGGATGCGAGATTTCCAAAGATGTATGGCACTTTTGAAACAATTATTTTATATATTTTATATATTATATATTATTTGATTAAGTATAAATAAAATTGGATAACGATAAATTACCCACGTGGTGTGGCATATATCAATGAGATAAATATGCAAGGACACCCTTTACTGCCAGAGAATTAAGAAGTAAGCAGTTACTGAATATTGTTCATTCAGACATCTGCGGACCAAAGCGAGTTAGAACCAGAGGTGGATCAAGATATCTTCTAACATTTATAGACGATAATAGTGGATGGTGCAAGGTGTATTTTCTCATGTCAAAAGGAGAATTTCTTGAAATATTTAAGGAGTACAAAAGAACTGCTGAAAAACGAACTGGTAATAAAAGTAAGAGAGAATTAGCTGAGAAATTGAAGATCAAAGAATGCTAGGTTTTTTTTGGAATAGAAATTTACCAAAGTAAGAAAAGAGTAACACTTAAACAAAAAAAATATATTTTAGAAAGTTAACAGAGATTTAAAAATGTTCAAAGACTCCACACGATACAGAGAATTAATTGGTACTCTAATGTACTCTAATCCAGCCGATCAAAACTGGGGCTTTACAATAATTAGCTGTGTCTTTCTGACAATCGAACCTGGATTTGAGCCGCCTTTTCATTTTCTTATTTCACGGTTTTTGTCTCTTAATAGGAACTTCTTCTGAAATGAAACTGGCGATGTGCCGTGTGGCCCCAATAGGACTCTGAAGCACTCAAACTTCTTGCAGGCACGCTTGCTGTTTACTCATTTCATGACCGCTAATTCAGTTATTAAACTGTTTATAGTACGAAAACCTAAACTTAATTCAGTTGTTTCTTGGATTGGTAACCAAGGTTACCAACCAGGTAAACAAATTTTTTTATTTGTCTGAATTTAGTAACTAACTAAATTCAGACCAATTCAGTTACCATATTCGAAAGAGGAGAGTTGTTAATTTGGCTGGTAACTTCGGTTACTAAATCAATAAACTATGTGTGTGAACTATGTGTAGTGTCCGGAAAAGAGACAAGCTAAGTGAAAATCTCAAACCAAATGTCTGCCGACGTTTCCAGAGGTACCCGATTTCCTTAGTGTTCAAATTTATGTATATTGAATTGTATTAAAGCATTGCATATTCTTCAGACAACAGAAGTATGTTTTACTTTTGATTAATGAACATATCGCCTTCATTGCTGTTGGAACCTGAATATGTACAAAATGTAATTTGATTTCAAAACTGAACTTGAACAATTATTTGGTAACTTACAATTTCGTCGTTGAAAAGACGAAAACTACAAAAGAAATAAGTATTTAGTCTTTACACGTGAGCTGTTTGTTTCGTTTTTTAGCTTTCAATGCAAACACAAATTTAAGCAATATCGTTTTGTCATGAAAATATTTTGGTTTATATTCAAAAAATAATAATAATTTTTTCCAGATTGATGTTTTTAATGAACTCAGAAGTCAGATTTATCTAGTAATAGAGGTCCTTATGATATTCCTTCTACAGCATTGAATGAATTGTGGATTATCATTAACAAAGCCTCTAAAAATGGAATTTAACTTGTTTTTAAAATGTGCTTTATTTCCTAATGTACAGAAAAAATCATTTATTACACCTACCTTAAAGAATGGAGATAGTTTACTTGTAACAAATTTAGGCCTGTATGAAAAATGTTTTGTATTCCATAATTGTCCAAAAAAATTCATTTTCAAAATAGTTCCAAAATATTATAAATGAGAGTCAACATGGATTTTGCAAATGTAAATCTTCTGCGACCAACCTTCTTATTTATAACAATTCTACAGTTGTTGCTCTTGAAAATCATTTACAGGTTGATGTTGTTTATACAGACTTTCAAAAGGCATCTGATAGAATCTGCCATGATTTATTGTTTGCTGAACTAACTGGGCTGGAGTTGTCAAGTAAGTTTTCCACTGTAGATAATCATAACGATTGTAATGTAAAGTGATTAGTTTTTTAAAAAAAATAAATCAACATTATTTTCGAAAGTTACACTTTACATAAAAGGTTTTAATGTAATATGTTTGAAATTTAGAAATGTGTAACAGATTAGGCGGTAGTTTATCTAGAAAAGTTGGTTTGGCTCAAACTAAAATAAATTTGCGTAAATGTAAAAGAAAAACTGGTGAATATTCTGGTGCACTGATTGCAGAACAATTTTTAGATGGGATGGACAGTAATTTAGCATAGAAATTCCATCTTAAAGTATGCGTTATTGTTGAAGAAGAAATAATGTGTAGAAATAGTTAATCTTTCCATTTCTCTGTTAACATCAACTATTATTGACTAGTAATTAATAAGTCAACTTAGTTGTCACGCCCTTCCATATTCTGTCATTGTCAAAACTTTTCGGGTTATTCATCAAACTCTCTAATACCCTCAAAAATTATTTCTTATTACAAATTGCAAATTTAAATAAAGCATCCTAAGAACTCCATTTACAACTCAACGCATATGGAGAGTTACTACCACGATTTTAATATATTTTTAAAGCAAGTATGGAACATATAAGTAAAACAAGTAATCGTGTCTCACTTCTTGAATGTCTATAATTTCGTAAGCGTTCCTTTTAATTATGTTGCCCTTGTTGCACTATAAAGTAGATTTTTAGAAAAATAATGGTTAATAGGATTCCAGGTTCTGCGATGCTTTGTCGTATAAAATAACCTCTTTTTATAATCGGTATCGCGATTATAAGATCAGCAATTAACCAGAACGGAAATACTTCAAGATTAGTTGACTAAGTTGTCAGAAAGTTGTCAAAACGTGCGTACTCGATAGCAACTCTCAAGAAAACGTGGAGACACTAAAAATATATATGTAATAAATCAACAAAAGAATGCTATTACTTATAAATTTCTACTGTAAAAAGATTGCAAATCTTTACGCAGAAAATTGTAGAATAGAAATCAATATTTCATGATTTGGTTTAAAAGTTGTGTTGACATTATTTGAACTTGTCATCCAGACATGAGGAATCTAAATAATTTTCGTCATAAAATTAGCAAATATGGAAACATTAGTAGAATATGGGGCACTTGAGACAGACAGCGTAGGTGTGACGTCACGACTCCCCCCTCCCCTCCGGCGCCAGTGGGGCACTTGAGACGAACAGCGTAGGAGTGACGTCACGACCCTGTCGGCACGTGCCGCCCATCTGTTTGGGTGGTTGCTGGCCTTTGTCGGCAAGTGAGCACGCGCCACCCCTCTGTTTAGGGCGGTTTGTAGCCTTTGTCGGCATGTGGGCACGCGCCACTCATCTGTTTGTGATGGTTTATAGCCTTTGTCGGTATGTGGGCAAGCGCCACCCTTGTCGTGGGCCACCTCAGACCAAAAGCGTAGAAGTGACGTCACGAGTGTATGACATGCGCACCTTTCGTGGGCCACTTGAGTCCAAAAGCGAAGGAAGACGCGTATGCGCGCATTTGTTTATTTTTACCTGTTCGTGGGCCACTTCAGACCAAAAGCGTAGAAGTGACGTCACGAGTGTATGAGTCGTGGGCCACGTCAGGCCAAAAACGTAGGAAGACGCAAGAGTGAATGAAAATGCAATTAATTTATAATTAGGATTTTATTATTGTGTATTTATATAATGTATAATTTTTATTATTATTTCGTAACAATTTGAAATGTGGCAAGTGGCTTGGAGTAACCACCAATGAGTTGTTGACCTGTGAATACAAGCAAGTATTTTTCCGGTTCAAACTTCTCGATGTTGGCCTCCAGTACATGGGTCGCTCGATTCGGCAGAAACACTACAGTTTTTTCCAACTCCACCAAGACACTTTTACCGAATGTGCCATTCACTATCCTCATCCCGAGTATCAAATGACCTTCTCCTTCCTGTAGACTAGTCAGCTTGGATATGGGTTTTCTGTTCTGATCGGTTACAGCGTTGATTTGTTGCAAATCCATGTTTCTGTTCACTGCTTAGAGAAATATTCATATAACATACATTTATACAAAAGTTATTAATTATTTGTACTTACCCTGATTAATGATGATGATAGTGATGATGATGGTGATGGTAAAACGAAAGCTGCCACTGATGGAATGATACCGATGAGAATGAAAATGTAAAAAGTAAAGTTCACCTTCACCCTCCCGACCAATAATCACAAAATAGTGTTGGTGGTGGTGGTAGTAGTAGGCGTGACTTGACAGAGTAAATCCAACTTGTCTGTACAAGTTATCATATCTCAACTTGAATGAACGACAATGATGCACAATAAAAATGTCATAGTCGTAAATTAAAATGTATGTAAATAAAACAATGAAATAGAGTATACAGTATTTATTTCACAAAATTTATAATATTTTACAAATATAATTACTAAACTGATAAACATACAATAATTACAATATAAATTTAATTATTATTAATGTAACATTCGTACATATTCTAACAATTACAAACAATTATCGGTATGAAGAGGAAGAAAAGGAGAGGGGAATGCCGTTGTCAAGATTTCTATTATACTACATATTATACCATTTAACAAAATAATATTTTCAATGTCGCACATGTGTAAAAGTACACAACTGTCTGCTCGATATAAATTTACACAATTAAATATCGGATCGTATGATAAACAAATTTCTTCGGACACTTTTTGAAATGTAACTGATAAACTGCTCATCTCCTCCGATTGCTCAGTTGAAATATTCTGAATAATTCGAATAAAGTTTATCCATTCTTCAATGTCAAAGGACACGTTGGTTTCATCTTCACAGGTGTTCACTATTCTAACTACAGGTGTACAGTCTCTGACAACACTTAATCCACACTCAATTTCATATTGGCAAACATGACTGAATTCGTGGGTGGTGCAAAACAAAAGATGTTTTTCTTTCTGAATCTCTACTTGAAAGTTCCTCCACATGCGATCCAACTCGGCATTGTAATTGATGCCTTGCTCCGCAATATCCACAACTGTTGTTCCACAAGAGTCCGTAAAGTTCATCTCGTTGTCTTTTTCTTTTTACGTTATCTATTATTACAATTTTATTCACTATTTAGTCTGCACGGACCGAGTTTTGAAACTCTACTAAACATACATACACATACACAAATAACGAAATCTCACCCAACTAACCCCCAGAAAATTGTACAACAGGTCTCGACAGATCTCAACATGTCTCTACAGGTTACTCTACAACGTTATTTTTGTCAATCCATTCTTCTTTCTTATAACCCAACCATTTGACGAGTAATAAATTACCCCGTCTACGTAAAACCTTTTCGATTAGAAACAGGTCAGGGTGTTTTGTCTTTTGCAGTTCTTGTTCATAAAAACCACCATTGATTATGGTACCCTCAAGATCTTTTAATATGTACGTTCTCGGATTGCTGTGCACCACTTTGAATATCTTGAAAACTTCAGCGGTCCAGTTTGGAGTGTATCCCTTTTCAAACACATGTTTTGCTTTGCTAATTCGTACAAAATCACCGACGGAAAATTTTCCCTGTCCCGTCCATATTTTAATGCCAGCATACACATCTCTGTATAAACGTTCTTCATTTTCCTTGTTCACATCCGATGGTCTCATTTTAATTGTTCGATGCACTGTATTGTTATAATCCGACACTATTTTAGGAATTACGTCTAGCCACTTGTATTCTCCATTCAGTGAAAAATGTTTATACAATTTCTCCTTTATTGTTCGTATTACACGTTCAGCCATCGCTGCTTTTTTGCTGCTAAACGTATTGTAATGATTTATGTTGTGCTGCTTCATCAGTCGCTCGAATGAACTGTTGAAATATTCTGTGCCCTGATCAGTTTGAAGATTTTTCGGTCGTCTGTCCGTCAGTATTTTTGCAAATGCTTTTGCCACCTCGGTCCCCGTCTTAGATTTTAATGGTTCCACCCATAAATACTTTGAGAAACAATCAATCACAACCAGTATGTATTTATAGTTTCTATTGTATTTGGCATACTTGTCCAATATTCCAAGATCTGATTGCCACAAATCATCCAATCCTTTAACAACGGTTTGTCTTCTTGGAAAATTTATACGCATCGGTCGGTGTAGTTCATTTACCAGGTCAATTTTATCGTTGTGGTGTTTGCGATTGTTGTAGTTTTTGTTGTTGTTGCTGCTACCATGTCGAGTCTGTTTAGCCATCTGTCAACTGAAGGGTTTCACTCGCACTTTACTGATTATCTGATTGTGTCGCTGGATCTAATCGGTTCATGAGCCATGATATCCATTCTACAGTTTTATCCAATCTCTCTTTTATAACAATTATTTCGTATTCATGATCCTCAAACCTTTTATCTACATATTCCTTGTTTACTGCGTCGAGAAGGTTCGTGGCTGCCAAGACATTACACAATTTTCGACTTTTACAATCAATATTTCCGTCTCGAGTAAACTCAAAGGGTAGTAAGACGGGTTTGCAATTTTTATGATCCTTATTGCTGAACTCTTTGCGTGAGGACTGTCCGAACTTGTTCAGCCCCATTCTTACACTGATTAAAATGCATTAAAATTTTTAATTTATTATTCCACTCTCTTTTAGTTCTTCAATGATTGAAATAATCTCATTGTCATGTGCGTTATTTCCGGCATGTTTTGACGAAACCAATAGTTTTAGACGTTGTACCAGTTCGTTTACATCATCCCAATAAACGTATTCGATGGGTTTATTCAACGTATTACAGGGTACTCGTCGTTGTTGCCGTCGTCGTTGTTGTTGTTGTTGTTGTTGTCGCTGTACTTCACATCCTCCTCCTCCTCCTCCTCCTCCTCCTCCTCCTCCTCCTCCTCTACTTCCATTGCCAGTTGATGAGCCCTTGTTTGATTGTTCCATAAGCGGCTTAATCACTTTTCTGTATTTTAGCGTATTCGTGCCTCTTATAGAGCCATTAGGTGCATAATTTCTTCGATGTACATTAGTACACTTTAAAATTTCTAAATACGCTTTTGTATCGTGTCTTGTTAAAAAAAACGGGACTTTTTTAAACAGCAACTCGTAAATGCCTTTTCGTCCGTCGTACGTTCGACCTCCAATTGTAAAACGATCCAGTTCGGTATCGAAATTAATTTCAGAATTTCCAATCAACCATCGCTCCGTTTCTACATCGTACTTTACACCGTACGTTTTATCGACCTCCCTATTTTTAGAGTCATTTAAATACAGGTCCAAGTATGAACGAGTCAAAGGAGTGTAGACGATAGTCGACATGTCGTTTGTGCTGTCATATGAACCATCACTGTTACTGTTCTTGGACAAAGTTGATTGTTCCGGATCGTAAAAAATTTCATCTTCAGATTCTAACTGTTTGGAAACGTCATCGTCGTCATCGTCGTCCATTTTCTTCAATTGTGGTGGGTCGCTGTACAACTTTTGCTGTGTTGTTGCTGGTGTGGTCTGTTTTGTAGAATTTTTAAATTTGGCCGTCAATTCAGTTAATGGTTTGGTGATTGGGGTAAATAGTTCACCCAACACTGCTTCACTATCCAATTTGTCTTGTTTAAGTAACTGGTATTTTTTTCGTATGTTGCGGGATAATTCATCGATTTTACGCATAACCTGAGTATTGTTTGACGACATTGTCACGACTGTTTCCGTTGTATGTTAAACTTACACTTTTATATATTGATCAAATCCTTTTCGGAAGCGTCCATTGTCCAGAGGAAAATCTTTAATAATCACTAAACAACCATAATTTTCCCTCCAACAGTCGCAGCACAATTCCTTGAATCGTTCGTACGCCATGTCGGGAGACACATGTTCGTTGTACACATACTTTAAATTTTTCTCGTCCTGTCGAAATAGTACAATTACATTGCTGTTGTCGCGAATGAGTTGCTTGGATACACTGGTGTATGTTTGTGCTACAAACATGGCATCGATATTCTTGTGTCTACACATGGAGTAATACTCGCGAATTTATTCTGTTTTTCACATATAACATCGTCAAATATAAATACCGAATTGCATTTAGCTTCCGACGGTTCAATCAACTCATCCTTGTTACTAAACTGAAAATATTCTATTCCTTTGACACGATTTAAAACGGATTCGAGCAGTTTGTACTTTGGCTGATACAGAGTTTTTGAATATACGTAAATATTTTCAAAACGTACTCCGTTCGGATCGTAAATTAAAGCCAGTAATGCATTTGTTTTTCCACAATTTGAAGGTCCAATAAACAGAGCTCTGAATGAGTTGGGTAACAATTCACCATGCCTTCTGTTTTTTACACCTGTTGCTGCTTCGTCATCAAGATAATCTAGATTTTCAATGGGTAACTTTTGACGTTGTTGTATGTACTGCATGATTGGTTTGTCTTACACTGAAGCAGTTTAAAATTTTGACTAGGTATATAAGTATTTTACAAAGGAATAAAACAAAAGATAAATTTACAGCAAAAAAAAAAATTTATTGTTATTTCTTGAGCAACTCTCTTATAATGCCTAACATTTCAATTGTACATATCATAAGTTTATCGAAACTCTCTGGTTTACATAAAAATTGTAGACAGTGTGATGGATTTATTGCCTCTGAAGAATCGGACATCGAAGATAAGGACGGTGATGATGTGGTAATGTGTGAAGACAACTCAGCGTGTAAACCCATCAGTTGATTGCTTTCGTACACTGCACGGAATATGTAAAAACATTCACAAGTATCGGGTCCCTCGACAGTCGTTGGATTAGCCCAAATACATGATTCAAAATGTGTACCAGAAGATTCGGTGTAAATGTCGCGCACATTAACAACCTTCTCAATTTTATTTTTATACAGTTCAAGTCTCTTGATTTTTTCCCGATCTATACACGTTTGAATAAATTCTTCAATTTTTTCTAAGGTGTACTTGATGATCGGTGACAGCGACGGCGCCGATGACGACGACGGCGACGAAGAGCTCGGTACCGATGACATTTCGAAACTAAACGTTAAATATAGACGGTTAATTAATTTATAGAAATTCATTACAAATACGGAAATATGAAAATATAATTTAGGTGTAGGGTTTATGTGTTACGACTCTGTGTCGATCCGCTAATGATAAACTGCTCTGCCCTATTTAGGATTGTTTATAATCATTAGGCAAACATTAAAATAGTTTTCTCCCAAAATATTTTTCCCACCCAACATGTGGTTGCAATCTTATCAACCACAACAGGTTGAAGGGTGTTTACTGTGTCGAACCGCTAATGATAAACTGCTCTGCTCTATTTAGGATTGTTTATAATCATTAGGCAAACATTAAAATAGTTTTCTCTCAAAATATTTTTGTCACCCAACATGTGGTTGCAATCTTATCAACCACAACAGGTTGAAGGGTGTTTACTGTGTCGAACCGCTAATGATAAACTGCTCTGTCCTATTTAGGATTGTTTATAATCATTAGGCAAACATTAAAATAGTTTTCTCTCAAAATATTTTTGCCACCCCACATGTGGTTGCAATCTTATCAACCACAACAGTTTGAAGGATGTTTACGACCCTGTGTCGAACCAATAATGATAAACTGCTCTGCCCTATTTAGGATTGTTTATAATCATTAGGCAAACATTAAAATAGTTTTCTCACAAAATATTTTTCCCACCCAACATGTGGTTGCAATCTTATCAACCACAACAGTTTGAAGGATGTTTACGACCCTGTGTCGAATCGATAATGATAAACTGCTCTGCCCTATTTAAGATTGTTTATAATCATTAGGCAAACATTAAAATAGTTTTCTCACAAAATATTTTTCCCACCCAACATGTGGTTGCAATCTTATCAACCACAACAGTTTGAAGGATGTTTACGACCCTGTGTCGAATCGATAATAATAAACTGCTGTCATTTTTAGGATTTTTTATTATGATATTTTTACTACTCGTACACACAATTAATTTTACAATACATTTCTTGGTGTAATTATTCTAACTACAGGTTTACATTTTAAATTTCTAAATCTAAACGGATTTTCGAAAACATCCCGCCAGCAATTCATTGCAACAATACTTTCACATTCCTTGTTCTTGTTGATGTTGTTGTTGTTGTTGTTGTTGTCCGCCGGTACGTTGACGTCGACAGGCTTGTTGGATTCCATGTGTTTGCTAGTGTTGTGGACGTTGTGGTGTTTACACAATGAAATATTTTCTCGTTCTATTCACATTGTGATGCCGATATCCAACTTATATTTAAGTCACAGTGCGTACAATTTCACTTAGCGGTAGATACTCCAAAACACAATCGTGCACGATTACGCAATATGCCTTTGTTTTCTGGGGAAATGCGACCCTCGATTCAATTTCCAATTTAACATCTATAGTACCCAGTTTCAGTGCTGTATTTCTTTTGGAGCAATCAATAACAAATATGGTATTATCCTTAAACGTTGAATAATCGAGTAGAGGTTGCTTTGCTTGGGATGCATCATGTTTGAAATTGTTAAAAAACTGAGTATAGTTGTAATGCGATTCGGTATAACTGTGTTTGGCAAAATTCAAACCCTGTCGTTCAGCTGGATAATATTCACCGTTCAACACGACCCGTACTTCCGAGGCGTGCATATTATCAAAGACGGTCGTATCAACCGAATCATTTTCTCTTTTGTCCGATTGAAAAGCAACAATTACAAATCGTGGACTCTCCACAGCTGTACATGTTTTCACACCCCAAATTTCCTTCGTTGATCCAGTTGTTAATTGTGGCAGTTCATGATATTCCCATCTTCTGAATGGTAAAAGTATAGGTTTATCATTTTTTATCGAATCCAACAATTTTATTTTCAGCATGTCATTTGGAACAACAATGGGTGCTTTTAGACAAATGTTGGTCATTTTGATGATACCTGAGGTGGGTGCTGTATCTTTCAAGGATTTACACACAATAGCATCTAGATCGCTTCGAGCTCTGACCAATCTTAAGGTGTGTTTACCAAATTGAGCTAGTTTATAGTCGATAAACAGACCAAACAGATGATGCAGTGGTATTCTTAAAACAAACGTTGACTTGTTCTTGGTCGTAACTAGATTGTTTGGGTAACACCATCCTGCCGTACTCAAAATATTGCTATCCATTTGATTGTAACAAAGATATCCTCTAATTGTGGAGACGATTCCCGGTGTACGAACAGAGTCCACTTCTTTTCCGTTTAGTTCGTAAGTGATATTGTCAAACATAAATGCACCAGCATTGTTGACCAGTGAAACTTCACCTTCACCTCCATCTCTTCTCAGCTCCCCTTCAATCACAATTGCCGCCTCGTGCATCAGTACCCAGGAATCCCTCTGGTTTATGGAGATTTCAATAACGTCGTTATTATTGAACGATTTTATGTATGGGTAATAGGTGCGAGTTTCCATTTTTTGAATTGTTTCGTCGTACCGTGGTTTGCGGTAGACCTCGAACACCTGATTGTACGACGACATTGTAACCCAGTGATTGTAAAAACAATACGTTGTCTAGAGTCAAACGTTGCTTCGGCCTGCGCTTCTGCTTCTGCTTCTGTTTCTTCTTTTGCTGTTGATAATTAAGCTGATTCACACACGATGACGGTTTTTCATATACTGATGGATTTGTACTGTTGTTGTCCGAATTATAGTAATCGAAAGTCAAACCCATTTTACGTGAGCTTTTTCAATTCCAATCGGATAATAATTTCCTCCCCTCGGAAATTAACAGGTTCAAAATTTTGATCCAAAATCTGCAGTGAAATGTTTGAAATTTGATTTCTGTTCACTACGGGGAGATAGATAATATGTCTTGGCGTTTCGTCAATCGCGTAGCCAGGGTTGCTGTCCAATGCAAATTCGTAGATGGTGTGTGTCGGTCTGTCCTTGTAAAACGCACCCGTGGTAATGTTACAGTCGATATGTAATGTTTTCACCTTTACTATATCCACAGGTAAGTCAGATTCGTAAAGTGTTCCTGTTTCTAGAAGTTTTGCCGAAAAACCCAACAATTTCCCAACAGAAGACGGTGTGCTGAAGTCAATTGCAAGTGTTTCGCTATATATTTCACACTTGAGGGTGTTATGGTTAGGTTTTATCGATAAAATCTTTCCTTCCGCTAACTCATCTTCAATGGAATCTTGAATAATTCTCTTTCGTAAATATTTTTCAATATCACTTATTTCATATGCACCCTCGGGGATTTCTATATATCCGATACGATTGGCTATGTTCCGGTAGTTAAACGTATTACAATTTGAATCAATATTCGGAATACTGTTGTACGAATGAAATCCAATTAAGGCGAGCCCGTACTGTACTTCGGGATCCAACTGAATAGGATTTACAAAATCGATATTTAATATGTGGCTGGTACTTGTAAGAGTAAATATATATGACATTGCTCTCACAACGTTTCAAATAAGACTGAGTAATAGTTTAGCTCACTGCTTATTTAACACAAAATAATAGAAAAACGCAACAACAATAATAACAACAACAACAGCAATTGTGGATGTGTGTGTGCGTGTGAGTGCGTGTGTGTGTGTGTGTGTGTGTGTGTGTGTCATCAAATAAAACTCAATTAAAATTAATGATTTTTCTTTATTATTATTATTATAGTATGACAAAGTATTCATTGTTTTATATTGTATAAAAATTTCAAGCAGTAACGACCACAGGATGACTCATTAAACTTCTGCTCAGGGTGTACATTGTAATAAATTTGACAATTTTTTCCCATGTATCGAATTATCTCCAACGGTGGTTGTAAATCCCCAAAACTATCATAATACTTGACTTGATTTCCTCTCTTTGCGTAACAAACCCAGTGAGTTCCGTAATTTGTTGAATCGTCCAGGTTCACGACGGCACTTTCGTTTTTCTTAGGATACAAAGGTAGAGCGTCACGCATAAAAACACCTCTAAAATAGGGTATTTTCAATTGTTTGGCAAATTTGATTATTTCATGATCGTAGAGTGCTCGTGCGGGCACTCTTATCGGTAGTTTTTTGGAATTTTTTCCAAGAACAAACCGTACCCTTTTGGGTTTTTTCGTAAGTACAATCCACTACCCTTTTTTCCTATTTGCTCCATGCGTTGATTGTGTCGTTTCTGTTCATCTAGATTCTTTTTTGCATTTTTCGCGTCGATTATTGTTTTTGCCACACCGGCAGCACCACCCATTAATGCTCCAAGACTTGATAAACCAGCGAGAATTGGCAGTAACGGCAGAATTCCTCCTTGTTTCGAACTAAACGGAATTGTTCTAGGTATCTTCACGTTTTTTCGACCCCCAATTCGTTTAGTGTTGACTTTGGCTATTTTTATTGCCGCTGCAGCGATTTTTCGTAGTGACTTGCTACCTGGTTTTATGTCGACCGATTTTAAAATCTTTTTATCGATTTTGTCGACAATGTCTTTCTTGAATGAAATTTTTGATTGGTGTTGTGTACGATGACCCATTCCGAGCTTCCTTTTTATCTTCATTCCCGTTGTTACAAGCCACGCGGCTGCTTTTTCACCCAAATTAGCGTTCTTGGATTTTACACGGTTCCACGCCTCGTTTTCCAAAACAAAGTCTGCCTTGTGTCTATCCTGCAGCGATTTATTTTCCTCGTAGGCAATGTCGTGTCGTTTACAGGCTTTGTCCAACTCGTTGATACCTGTATCACCTCTCGCTAGTCGTTTTTTCAATTTTGTACCAGGACCACAGTACTGATAAAATGGTAGATGTAATTCAAACGGTAAGTTGTCAATAACAGAGTTTAATAAACCATTACCGCGATACTCAATGACCAACATTGAAATGAAATGTCAGCACTCTGTACATCATATTTATCACCGATGTTTTCAAACAGTGAGGTAATTGAAAAAAAAACATTCAAATTTATTTGTAACGTATATTTTTAATATTAAATTTTTTCTCAATACAATATATATATATATATATATATATATATATATATATAATATATTATTTATTTCGTCTTTTTGCATCGAGGGAGACGGCTATTCCCCTCGCTGTTGCACTTGATGAATCCGCAATGATGCGGAGCCGTCTAGCCTCCATTTGGAGACCAGCAAGTGTCGCCGCAGCCTCAACGGCGCGGCGCTCTGCCGCTTCGGCTTTGGCTACAGCGGCCTTAGCCACCGCCTCTGCTGCCACCACCTCAGCGTCCTCCGCTGCCGCATCTGCCTCAGCCTCTCTCCTCAATCGTTGGTGACGTTCACCCTCGCGACGTCTAAACGCCTTTCTTTCCCCACGAGTGAGACCGTGAGGTGGATACCGGATGATCGGTAGATTCTCCGTCCTTACGTAAAAATCTGTGTCAAAAAAGGAAGGCCCGCCGCAATCGTCGTCCCAATTTTCCTATATAAGAAAATATATGTTTAATAAGTAAATTGTAATAATATAATAAACTAAAAACTCACCTCAATCACGTTTGCCCTGACTGACATATTGCCAATGATTTTAAGAATTAAATAAAAATTCTAGACTGTCTAATTCTTCAGAATACAAATGGTTTTAAAGAAAATACCCCACTCTGGAATTCACTGTTTACACCTACACCCTTGTTGTCAACCACTCACAAGTAACCATCCACTCCCATCAAATAGATAAAAAGAAACAACCACCACCTAATGAAGTGAAACAATCACCACCCTAGAAGAAACGCCCCCACATTCGAAATGTAATGGTAGGGATGGTGGTGGTACAAGGTCTTATATTTAGAGTCTTCCGCTCAGATTTTCATATTCTTACATTAACCATCAGTTTATTAACACTGTTGACTGTTATTTGAAAGAATAGCTCTGTTGATCATCCTCACGAATATTTTTGTTTGTATTTTTTATTTTATTTTTAGACTTCTACTTCACCTTTTTATTCTGCTATCATGGGTAAGTTGTTTTTATTTATTTTTATTTATTTATTTATTTGTGTTTATTACAGAAAACAACGCATTCCACTTTGTGAATGATAATGATGATAATAATCTTGAATCTTCAGACATCATTTTCTACGTTATAGATGAACTTGGCTTGACACCAAACAATGGTAAATTGATTTATAAATATATATATGTATACAAATTATTTATATATTTATTAATTTATTTATATTTTTTTTCCAAAAGCTGAATCCTCCGTTGTAGATAATGACGATGAGTCCTACAACATGAGTTTACACATAATAGATGAGATTGAATCGCAAGAACAACAACAACAACAACAACAACCACAACAACAACAAGCATTTCAAGTTGTAGACGATGTTGAACAATCGACTGTCCGTTTTAACCTAATCCAGCGAGCTGTTTCCTTTAAAATTAACCCCGTTCCGGAGAACATTCATCCCGTGAATTGGATACGCAACGGAATAACCTCAATTGTTCAACATTCATTGGAGGGACTCAATCCGGAGGATCGCGTCGGGTTTTCGTTTTCTGGTAGTGAACTTGTTCGCGGTGAAGCCTGGGCACGCTTCAAACCAAGGCATTCAGTGTCCGCTGATGAGGTGCTCGATTTGGTGCAATCAGTATACCAATCTAATTCGGCTGGTGTGAACACTGAAACTTTTCAGATAAAAGTGACGGTTATTAAGATGCCTGTGGGTATGGGGCGTGCCCAGAAAACAAAATATAATAGTTTCGAAGAAGAATGTGCTGCAAGAAGAGGTATTATTGTTATAAAAAATTCAGATAACCTTTGCCTGCCACGGGCACTTGTAGTGTTAATCGCGAAACTGACCAGTGATCCACAATTCGTACAGGTTCGCCGGGACATTGGACAACTACAAGGAATACGAGCTATGGAACTGTGCCAGAGAGCGGGTGTTGATATTCCCGCAGAGGGTGCCGGGATTCAGGAGTTGCAAGCATTCCAAAGGGTTTTATCCGAATACAGAATTACAGTGTTCAAATACGGTGCCGGTGGACGAGAGGTGATTTTTAAAGGACAAAGTGAAGGACCAACCCTTAATTTGCTACTCCACAAAGAACATTACAACGCGATTGTATCGTTAACCTCTGCGTTTTCCTGTGATTACTACTGCGAAGAATGTAATCTTCCCTACAATACACGCGTCAACCATCGTTGCAGTGGGATTTGTCCGTGCTGTCGTGAATCACCACGGTGCGAGGCTGAGGAGAAAATAGAGTGTGTGGATTGTCATCGTCACTTCAGGAGCCGGAAATGTTTGGAAAATCATCTACGGATTAAGAAGACATCCAACGTGTGTGCCGACTTGCGATTGTGTCAAAGGTGCTTTAAAACTGTCGATGGAAAACGTAGGCATGAATGTAGTGAAATTTTTTGTAAGATCTGTAAAAAACACCATCAGATAAATCAACAGTGTTATATTCAGCCAAACACAAAGGAACCCTGCCTTACTGATTTATTATTCATATTTTACGATTTGGAAACACGACAGGACACCATTCAGACCGACGGCAGTGCAGTGCATGAAACCACATTGTGTGTGTTTAAATTGTGTTGTTCCAACTGTTTAGATACGGAAGTGGAATTTTGTGAAAAATGCGGCGTAAGGACCCACGTAATTATCAACAACCCTATTGAAAATTTTATGAACTTTGTGTTGAATCAAAGGAAAATTTTCAAAAGAGTGACTGTGATTGCACATAACGGTCAAGCATTCGACCATCAGTTAATCCTGAACTATATTCTCACCAAAACAGACATCAAGCCAAACTTAATTATGCGGGGGACAAAAATTATTTTGGCTGAGGTGGGAAATGTGCGATTTTTGGACTCGCTAAATTATTTTCCAATGGCTCTGGCAAAGCTACCTAAAGCTTTCGGCCTTGCTGGAAACTTTAAGAAGGGTTATTTTCCACACTTGTTTAACACCCTGGAAAATCAGCAATACGTGGGTCCTTTACCATCTGCTGAATTTTACGGTCCGAATCAAATGAAGCCCGAGGACCGACATACGTTTTTAAACTGGCATCAAGAACATCAGAATGATGTTTTTAATTTCCAGGAGGAAATCGTCGCATATTGCAAGTCGGACGTGGAAATACTAATGAGAGCCTGTCTTTCATTTAGGTCGATGCTTCTTAACGAGTGTAAGGTTTGTCCATTCACCGAAGCAACAACAATAGCATCAGCGTGTAATAAGGTGTTTGCACGAAACTATCTGGAAGCCGATACAATCGCCGTTATTCCCCGTGGTGGTTACCGATTGGCTGATAATCAATCGGTTATCGCTTTACAATGGTTGTTGTGGGAGGAGAACGTACGAGGAATCACCATACACCACGCCGGTACAGGTCGAGAACACCTAGTAGGAGGACGACTCAAAGTTGACGGTTTTAACGAGGAGCAGCGTCAGGTATTCGAGTTTCACGGTTGTTACTTCCATGGATGCACCAGCTGTTTCAAATTTCACCGAGACACATCGATTGGAGGAGGTAAAATGGATACCATGCGAAATCGTTACGAGGCCACCACCTTTAAAACGACTCGACTTCGCAACCTGGGATTTGAAGTCATCGAAATGTGGGAATGTAACTTCCGCGCATTATTAAAACAGAGTTGTGAAGTGCGTGATTTTGTCGAAAACCATCCCGTGTTGGCAACATCACCATTGAATCCTCGTGACGGTTTTTATGGAGGCCGAACCGGAAACACTGTTACTTACTACAAATGTAACGAGGGTGAGCGCATCAAATACATCGATGTATGTTCATTGTACCCTTTTGTGTGCAAGTACGGCCGATTTCCTCTAGGACACCCCACAATTTATGTAGGATCTGCAGCCCGGGACATTGATTTATCCACCGTAGATGGCATGGTGAAATGTAAAATTTTACCACCCGCGCAGTTGTACCACCCCGTTCTCCCTGTCAGGATGAAGGGAAAGTTAATGTTCGCCCTTTGCAACAGCTGTGGTAAAAGTTCACAGCAGCGTGAGTGTTGCCATACGGAGGAAGAACGATTGTTCACAGGGACATGGGTAATTTGAAAGCATTGGAAAAAGGCTACAGGATTGTGGAAGTGTTTGAAGTGTGGACATACGAAACGCGTCAATACAACCATGCGGCGGGTCAGCCGGGTTTATTTACAGAAATGATGAATAAATTCATCAAAATTAAACAGGAAGCCTCCGGCTGGCCCGCGGATTGCATAAACGATGTGGTGAAACAACAACAATATCTAGTGGATTTTGAAGAAGCTGAAAAAGTGAAGCTAACACCGGAACGCATCGAAAATAACCCTGGTCTTCGATCCCTCGCCAAATTAATGTTGAATTCGTTCTGGGGAAAGTTTGGACAACGTGAAAACCAACCACAAACAACCATCGTCAACGATCCTCAGGAATGCTTTGATCTCCTTGCGCATCCGTCGAAGAATGTCAACAGTATAACTCCTGTGAATGAACAAACTGTTGTAATCAACTGGGAGTACGCCGACGAGGCTGTGGAATCTCTGCCTACTGTGAATGTGGTAATTGCAGCTTTTGTTACAGCACAGGCCCGTTTGAAGTTGTACGAATATCTAGAGATGTTGGATACACGTGTTTTATACTACGACACCGATTCCGTTATCTATGTGTCAAGCAACCATTTTCCAGATCCCCCGACTGGAAAATTCATTGGAGACATGACCGATGAGCTGGAGGTATACGGTATCGGTTCCTACATCACGGAATTTGTTTCGGGCGGGCCGAAAAATTACGCATACTCGGTGTGGTCAACGACGAAGCAGTGTATCGAACATGTTTGTAAGGTGAAAGGGATCGCCTTAACATACAGTGCTTCTCGGTTGATTAATTTTGAGAAAATTAAACAAATGGTTCTAGAAAAAACAGATTCCATTCGTTTGACGTCGATGAACTTTGTGCGGACAAAAGATCATCGTGTAGTAACCAAAGAGGAGACAAAGACATACAGAACGAATTCAACAAAGAGACTCTTCATGGATGACAACAGTTCTCGGCCATTCGGGTACAAGGTCCCTAGGAACTAATTAAGTGGAAATTAAAAATTAATATAATAATATAAAAAAAAGGTAACTTTGAATTATTAATATTATATAGATATATATGGTACATACAATTTGTCTATTTTGTTTTTGATATATTCAACGCGTACAACCGGGTGAGAAACGGACTTGTACACTCAGCCTACATCGCAGCCACCACAACTACACTTATGAGCCTCAGTCAAATAATCAATCACAAAAAAGGTGTATCACTACAAAAATTACCATTGAATAATTAATATTGTATATGTATGTTTTCTGTTTAGAAACACGGTATTTGCACCAATCAACGACTGGGATTCGAAAGCAACAACGAAAGAAAGAACTTTTTCACCTCTTTTTCATGTATCGAAATAACAAAATGTATAATAAATTGTAATATAAATGTACAATAATAAATTGTAATATAAATGTACAATAATAATAATAAATTGTTAACTGTTTTTGTTTTTAATATGTAATAAATCATAATTATAAATTAATTGCATTTTCATTCACTCTTGCGTCTTCCTACGTTTTTGGCCTGAGGTGGCCCACGACTCATACACTCGTGACGTCACTTCTACGCTTTTGGTCTGAAGTGGCCCACGAACAGGTAAAAATAAACAAATGCGCGCATACGCGTCTTCCTTCGCTTTTGGTCTGAAGTGGCCCACGAAAGGTGCGCATGTCATACACTCGTGACGTCACTTCTACGCTTTTGGTCTGAAGTGGCCCACGAAAGGTGCGCATATCATACACTCGTGACGTCACACCTACGCTTTTGGTCTGAGGTGGCCCACGACAAGGGTGGCGCTTGCCCACATACCGACAAAGGCTATAAACCATCACAAACAGATGAGTGGCGCGTGCCCACATGCCGACAAAGGCTACAAACCGCCCCAAACAGAGGGGTGGCGCGTGCTCACTTGCCGACAAAGGCCAGCAACCACCCAAACAGATGGGCGGCACGTGCCGACAGGGTCGTGACGTCACTCCTACGCTGTTCGTCTCAAGTGCCCCACTGGCGCCGGAGGGGAGGGGGGAGTCGTGACGTCACACCTACGCTGTCTGTCTCAAGTGCCCCATATTCTACTAACATTGGTATCTTAGTGTTGTGGGAGAGTGATAACCCAACCAAAAGTGAAAGAGAAAAATTCAGTGCATAGTTGAAAATTGTCGCTCACTAATTCAAGCTGAAAGAATCAACCACGTTAATTTACTGTTGATTTAAAAAAGTGAAATATTTAAACAATTACAATAATGGCAACTTTTTGTTTGAGGATTTCGATTACGAGTGCTGAAAAATCACGGAAATCACGAACTTTCAAGTTTCAGTAGCAACGAAGGAATTTTGTTTATCAAATAAAAGAAAATAACATTTATGTTGCTAAGATTACGTTTCCTTGTGACATGTGCCACACGTTACAATATAAACAAAACGTCCAATGACCAATTAAACCATATTCGAAATATGTAATTTAGAAAAAAGTTGTCATCTTTCAAGTAATTTTGATTTGTTTCTTTCATTGTATTAAAATTACATCAAATTGTGGTTATATTTTTATTATATTTCTATTTGTTTTAATTGACAGTGTCATCAAATTGACAGAGAAAAGAAATATCGAGATGATTTTTCGATTTGTTATAATAACTTTAATGACAGTGATTCATTTATTTAATGACCACGTTACAAATCACATCTGTGTGTGAAATGATATGGACAAATTGCACGTGTTGATTACCAGGAAACTTTTGCACAAACAATCAGTTCAATACGATCGTTACTATATTTGGCTCTACAAAATAATCACAAAATCAAGTAACTAGACGTAAAGACAGCATTTTTATATGGAGAACTTGAAGTCACCTATTTATGACTTAACAAGAAGGGTTGGATCATGACAAAAACATGGTATGTAAATTGAACAAGTCACCATATGGGTTAAAACAATTCCCTTGCTGCTGGCATGCCAAATTCGTCTCTACACCGAAAAGAGTTTTAGTATTTATATGGAACAAATTTTAAACAGAATTGAAATGACTAATGCTGATCCTAATACTGTTCCAGTCGACCCTAACATAAAGCTACAGTAGAAAGATACTACCTCACTTCTGCTCTTCATAATAACACAGCTCGTTCCGTCAAATTTTATTTGGCTACCATCGCAAATAATCTGACTTAGAGACAATAGATTTGTTGCCAATTTAGGAACACATAATACTTTTGTAAAAAGCACCTTTTTGTTTTGACCTTCATCGTCATAATGGTCCAACCTCACTTGTTCTGAGCATTGCACAGATTATACTTTGTTGTTTGCGACTCTGACTTTATGTATGACAGGAGCCGTCATATTTTCAAGCATGTTCTTACGTCTTGTCATGTGTGACGATGCATCGGAAGCCACTTACCATGGGTCATTTTGGCTGGATGTTGCCTCAAATGCAGCAGCATATGATGAACTACTTGCTTTTTGTTGAACATTCTTGGTTCTGGATTTGCATTTGAGGACTTTTATGACCTTACTTGTTACAAGTGTAGCACCTTGGACCCTTACTTTGTTTCTGTGGTTGTTTTTAATTTTCTTGATGACAGACAATACTGTTGAGTCACTTTCAGGTTGTTTAACATCTTGTGATAGTTTTGATTTCACAGAAACAGAAGGTTTCTTCATGCCGGAGCTTTCAATAGCAATAATCATTGGTTGATAGGATTCTGGTAGACCGGAGAGTAGCACTGTAAATAGCCATTCATCGTCAACTTCGAAACCAATGTTTCTGAGCTTGTGAGCGGTACACATTATTTTACTCATATATTTCTCTACGTTTTAACATGCAGTATGTGAAGTATTACAGAGATCATGCAGCAGCCCATCACAGCGTGTCAACCAAGATTTATCCCATACTTATTTTGCAGTACTACTCTCTTGTATGTGCACGTAATTTATTGAGTCAACTAGTAAATTTATCTTAGTTTTTGCCTTTGTGTCTCGTTTTGTGTCCACAATGACACATGTGGGGGGTTTTATGCAGTCCACAACTTCTCTTGCTGTAGATGTGTTTCTATAGCAAATAACCAGGTGACGTAATTATCTCGGCCGGTTAACTTTTCAATTAATGCCAATTGATTGTTTGCTGACAATTTAAGAACCCTTATTCCAAATGTTACGAGAAATCACCTTTCAATTGTCGTATTGACGTTTTAGGTTAACTTTATTACTTTTCTCAGTAAATAAGTCTTTCTGGGCTTAAAAGAATTTATTATTTCTCAAGAAAAATTTATATTTAAGAATTTAGTTTATTACAACTTAACTGTCCACAGGCGCACAATTCAAATTACAATTTTAACAGTTTATGTGTAGTTTCAGTGCACTCCTACCTGGTCATCGCATCAGTTACAATTGGCATCCCAAGAGGAGATGAAACATTATTTGTTTTAAGTTGTGTCAAAATTGTTCATTCTTTATAGTAGTGTAAGCTACATTGCGCTGTAAATTAGATTTTTTTTAGAAGAATCCTTCAAGTAAACTAATTAGGGTTAACAAGACAGCATTAAGTTAACTAAGGAAAGCATATTATCAAATTTAGTACGCTGGGTCAGCTCCTGGAGTAATATTTATACGATACACATTCTCCACATTTTGGCAGATTGAAATAACCTCTTTCCGTAGTTCGCCAAAGAGCATTATAGGATCGGATACCGAACAAAATAAAATTACACAAAGATCAGTTGTCAAGATTGTCAAGGAGTTGTCAAAGAATACGAACCGTATTCCATATCAGTCTTCACAATATTGCCAAACTAATTTAAGTGTTTCTTTTCAATGAAAACTTTTTTCTAAATGTTAGTGTATTGACCTTTTTGCTTTAATTCAATTCAAAATACATAAATTTGAACACTGAACAATTTCTAACATTATCTCAGTCATCTAAATCTTATCAATATTAAAATTTGCCCTAATATATATTATTCTTTTCCTTGAAAAATATTACATTTTACCAGTGTGCGTTTATATTCGGATTCAAACTCAGATAAATAAACTATATGTAGTTTGAGGAGAAAAGACAAGCCAAGTGAAAATCTCAATAAAACCCAAAAGTCTGCCGGCGCTTCATGAGGCCTTAAGATTAAAATATCGGAACTAGAGGGTGAACTACAACGAATGAAAGTAAGTAATGCAGTAAGCTGTCTGCTAAACTACAGACACCTTCGGTAAATCCTGGAAATACTCCTAATCCTTTCTCCCAACTAGCCACCCCACACCTCCAAACCGCAAGTTTTCCACGAAGTGGGTCACGCCTATAAAGGTGATATCTAAATCGTCTGATGATGACGCATCCCTGTGCTCACCGAAAGGACATGAAAGTACTGGAAGTCTTTATATCCATTAAGGTCAAAAGCCAAAAGTGAATAATTGGAACAGTTTACCAGCATCTGGTTCTGATTTTTATTCCAATCATTGTGCATCAGTGGATATATTTTTAGTAACTGGAGATTGAAACCTGCCCCGAGTGAATTGGACTAATGATGAGTATAGTGTTTTCATGAGTTCTGAGGTTTACTCATTAAACTATCACTTGTCATTAGTTGATTGGGATTTACTTTTTAGCAATATGGATGTTAATGATTGTGAGCACAAATCTTATGAAATTTTATAAAATATGTTCCAACTTGATCTACCTGTAAAAATATTTAAGAACTATGTTTCTTAAGTTGTTCTATAAAGGGCTTATGACATTAACAATTCGTTATTCCTTTGCAGATATTTGAATTTCGTTGTCATAAACAAATTTGAATATTTTTCATAAAATCAAGTAGCACAAATAGATTTCTTTATTTGGTTACCACCAAACTTTAATCAGTTCATATCGAAACATACCTCTCTTATACATAATTTGTTTTCAGAATAAATTCAATAAATTAAGATTGAAATCTGAAAGTACGATGTAAAAGGCAAATGCTGGAAAGATTCTAGTGGCCCAAGAATTGGATTTAAATGTACGTATAATTTTCATCTGTATTCAAGATTTTTATAATTAATGATATATTTTATGCTAAAACACACACAATTAAATTATTTAATTTAAATAAAAAACAAATAAGCTATTTCGACGATTCGTTGGACATCAGGAATTGACACATTGACAGACTGATTACTATCATATAAATGAAGATGAAATGTGCTATGACAAAGCCACATATCGGGAAATATAAAAAAAAATCCAAGAAATCAAAAAAAGTACAAGCAAAAATCCCAATAAAGAAGAAAACAGCATTACCAAAAGTTCTACCAAAAAGGCTGAGGACTGGAATGTTCCCGTTGGAGTTCCACATATCTGTCTGTGTATAAAGCAGGTACTTTCATTTTGAGAATTAAGCATGTTTATAATAATTATAATTTTATAATTGTGGCGAAGAAATTTTTCCTATTGTAATCTGTACTCTATGACGGTAAATGCGTTTCCTAAATAATTATGTTGTATATATTATAAATAATTATGTTATATATAGCTGTAAATCTTTCTACTGAAAAATTGGTGGTTGAAAAAATCGACAATGTGTCGAAACCATTTTATAACACCAAACTAAATTTTCGACTTAAGTTAAACTAAGTAATTTTATTTGTAAAGTTAAGTTATATTTAATTATTTGTGAATCTCATTTATAGTCTTCCAGTGTAGGTTGAAATATAAGGATGAGATTGATTCGAAACAGTTCTACCATCAACAATATTATAACAAATCGAAAAATCATCACGATATTCCTTTGCTCTGTCAATTTGCTGACACTGTGGATTAAAACGAATAGAATTATAAGAAAAGATATAACTGAACCACAATTTGGTGAAATACAATATAAGAATCAAATCAAGTTTTGCTTGGGAGAAGACAACTTTTTTGCTAAATTACATACTTCTGACATATGTCATAAGGAAACGTAATCTTAGCAACATAAATGTTATTTTATTTTTTGACAAACAATTGAAACTTGAAATAAATGTCGACGAGAGATCTGCAACTGATTTGATTTCAGTGACTTTCAGGGCACGTAATCTAAACCTTCAGACAGTAAGTTGCTATTTTTGTAACTGTTTAAATATTTCACCTTTTTAAATCAACAGTAAATTCACGAAGGTGATTCTCTCAGCTTGAATAACTGAGCGACAGATTTCAACACTGAAATTTTCTTTTTCAACATTGGTTATCACCCTTAAATGATATACTAATCTTTCCATATTTGATAATTTTATATCGCAAATTATTTAGATTCCTCATGTCTGGATGACAAATTCAAATAATATCAACACAACTTATAAACCAAATCATAAAATAGTAATTTCTATTTTACAATTTTCTGCGTAAATATTGATTTGCAATCTTTGTTCGGTTGAAACTTATAATTAATGGCTTTATCATTTGCAGTTCTGCTAAAATTTTCATCTACTTTGGTGCATATATATTTTTGGTGTCTCCATATTTTCTTGACAATATGCGTGTTTTGGCAACACACTGACAACATCGAGAACTAAAGATGGAGTATTTTCGTTCTGCTTATTCGCGATACTGATCATAGAATGAAGGTATTTTATACTACCAAACATCGCGGACCCTTGTATCCTATTAAGCAGTATTCTTCTAAATTATCTATAATAATAATAATAATAATAATATCATAATTGAAATGAAAGTTTATGCTCTTATAGACATTCAAGAAGTGAGACACAATTTACTTGCTTTACCTATATGCTCCATACTTGCTTTAAAAATATGTTAAAATCGTGGTAGTAACTCTCCATATGCGTTGGGATGTACATGGAGTTCTTAGGATGCTTTATTTAAATTTGCCATCTGTAAAATGAAATAATTATTGAGGGTATTGCAAAAATTATCTTAAAAAATTGATTGAATATATCATATTGTAGAAGAGATTGAAAAACACAGTGACCAAAGGTTTTTTTGAAAGAAGGAAAATAACGGAGCGATTTTTAATTAGGGATGACTCAATTTGATTATACGTCGATGTAGTGCACTGATTCAGTTAACCAAAGGGGCGGTATATATAACACGATATTGTACACTAAATACTCTCTGTACCATGTAATATTGTATAACTTTGATTAACTTTTGATATATATACAAATCGGAATTCTTTTTTATAGTTTTTAAGACATCTTGGTGTTTTGATAATACATCATATGCCTAACTTTACTTAAATGAATTTTAATATGATTGGTAATATTTTGATTCAGCAAAATTAAAGCCCACGGGAATTTTTCATATGACTTGATTTTCGAGAATTTCATGACGAATTAACACTATTTGAAATCAGAGCTCTAAAATAGATATATTTTGTTATTAGTGTAACTGTTCCAATATGATTGAATAAATGCAACAAATTATGTA
The DNA here is from genome assembly GCF_024364675.1 of Aethina tumida. Lineage (NCBI taxonomy): Eukaryota > Metazoa > Arthropoda > Insecta > Coleoptera > Nitidulidae > Aethina > Aethina tumida. The sequence continues at coordinate 27,190,459 of NC_065435.1, forward strand.
GCTAAGGGAAATCAAATTTAAAAAACAATACAACACTTATTGTAAATTAGCAACTGTTATTTACAATTGTTCCTACAACTTAATTTGAAATATTAACAATTTCAACATTCAAGAGATGCTGTGAAACTTGAGAACACTAGGTATCTCATCATTCAAAAACTCAACAACTACAAACACGCCATCAATTTATTTCAGATGTAATTCATAACACATAATTTCTTAAAAGAGTCAAATTTGATGATTAACATCAATGGATTGAATTTAAATGGAAAATGTGTAGGGTTTAACATAATGGTTAAGGCATGAGTAATACCATATGGAATAAATAATGAAATTATTTACTAACAATTTCTTAAAACAGGAGAATAAGTTTTTGAGAACTCTGGTCCTGTACGTTTGTTTTGTAAACTAACTGACAACTGATATTTCAGTTATTTCATTTTGCTTGTTGGTCGATTTTATATTGGCGATACCAAATATAGAAAGATGATTCTAAATTGTCGAGATATTCTGAACACAGGATTCTATAATAATAATGGAGGAGCTATCCTTCTGTGACAGTTAACAGTGAAACATTCTTCTGATACAATTTAATTTACAATGCGAATAAACATCTTATTATTGAAAATAAAGCTTACGCTATAACAGAGTCAAGAATTGAGACACAATTTTCTTAGAAAAGCATTTATTTGGAATACCGATCAGACATGTGTCAGATGATGATATTCTTCCAGGTAAATAGAAAGGAAGAAGAACTGCCTTCGTTGCTATTGAACCCAGATTATGTACAAAACTATTTTTTGGTAAATTTACCTTCTAAACTTGTTCATTTAGTTATTGCGAAGAGCACAAAAAACTTTTATTTATCTTCTAAAGGGTTCTTATCCCATCAAATAACATTCGCAAAGTTCAATTTATATTGTGCATAACAATCTTCAAGTTTTGATTCACCACCACGATTTGAACTTTATTTTAAAGCAAGTATGGAGCATGTAGGTAAAGTAAATTGTGTTTCACCTCTTGAATGTTTATAAAGATTTTTTAGAAAAATACTAATTAATAGGATCCCAGGTTCCTAGAGTCGCGATTATAAATCAGCAACTAAGGCCAAGTTGTCCAATTTGTCAGCTCTCAAGAAAACGTGGAGACACTTAAAATATATATGCACAAACGTAGATGAAAATTTCAACAAAATTACAAATGATACAGCTATTAATTATAAATTTCATCTGAACAAAGATTGCAAATCAGCAAATTGTAAAGTAGAAATCACTTTTTCATGATTTTGTTAATAAAATGTGCTGACATTATTTGAAGTTGTCATCTAGAGATGAGGAATCTAATTAAATTTTGACATAAAATTAGCAAATTTGGAAAGATTGGTATCTTAGTGTTATTTGAGGGTAATAATCCAACCAAACGTGATAGAAAAATTTCAGTACCTAGTTGAAATTTGCCGCTCACAAATTCTTGCTTAAAGAATCAACTAGGTGAATTATCTTTTGATTTAAAAAGGTGAAATATTTAAACATTTACAATAATAGCAACCTACTGTCTGAAGGTTTCGATTACGAGTTACTGAAATCAAATCAGTTGCAGATCTCTCGTCGACATTTATTTTGAATCAAAGAAATACTGTCTGTGATTCTGCAGATAATTAACATGTGAATAGAAATTGTTTTTGTTAACATTGTTAACTTTATACTTAAATGCCGATATATATTTTGTTGCTAAGAGAGGTGAGGGATGTCGTCTTTCAAGTAAATTTCATTTGATCTTACATTGTATTAATATTACATCAAGTTGTGTTTCAGTTATATTTTTTGGTATAATTCTATTCGTTTGAATCCACAGTGTCAACAAATTGACAGAGCTAAGAAATATCGAGATGAGATGAGTTATACTAAATGGTAGAACTGTTCCGAATCAAATTCATCCTTATATTTCAACCCACACTAAATGACTATAAATGTGATTCCCAAATATTTATATATAATATAACTTTCCAAATAAAACTACTTTGTGTACCTTTAAGTTATGTGGTTAATTTAATATAAGTTTGGTTGTTAATAAATGGTTTCGACCCATTGTCGATTTTTTTAACCTTCAGCTATTCAGTGGAGGTACTGAGTTATATGGAACATATTTTTTTAGGAAACACATTTAGTGATTACAGTACAGATTAAAATATAAGGAAAAATTACTTCGGCACTAATCTAAAATTATAATTGCTATAAACAAGCTTCATTCTCAGATGATAGATGAGTTGAAACCTAGATCCACACTATGGAAACATTTCCATAAAATGAAAATACTTGCTATATACAGAGATAGATATGTGGAACTCCAACGGATACATTCCAGTCCTCAGTCTTTTTGGTAGAACTTTTGAATACGGTTTCTTGGTAATGATGTTTTCTTCTTTATTGTGATTTTTTTTTGTACTTTTTTCGGATTTCTTGGATTTTTATTCATATTTCATAGCCTCAGAGAAAATATTTCCCGATGTCGTCAGGTTTTGTCACGGCTCATTTCATCTTCATTTATATGATGGTAATCAGCCTTTCCATGTGAACGTAACTCGTCGTGCCCAACGAATCGTCGAAATACTTTAAAAAAGATATATAAAATTAATATTAAAGATTAATTTTATTATATATACCAATTTTATTTGTTTTTCATTTAAATTATATAATTTAATTGTGTGTTTTAACATAAAATATGTCATTAATTATAAAAATCTTGAATACAGATGAAAATTATACTTACATTTAAATCCAATTCTTGGGCCACTAGAATCTTTACACCATTTGCTTTTTCATCGATCGATTTCAATCTTAATTTATTCTGAAAACAAATTAATTAGGTATTAATGTGTTGTTTTAAGGAGCGTCATATACATGAAAGTTCTTATTCTTTGTTTAGTTGGGATTCCTGTAAGTAAATTAATGAATTTAGACAAAAATATTTCCTAAAAATAACAGTTTGATACGATCTGTTTCATTTCTAGCTTTACTATACACAAGTATATCTTCCGATTATCATTTCCAATGAGGCAGGGATTCATTAATAAAAGCGAGAATATTTAACTAATAATTTTGAATTGAAGCGTAGGAGCAACTTCAGAGAAATGTGGTTCGTATGAAATGTTTGAACTGATTAAAGTTTGGAGGTAAACAAGTAAAGAAAACTTTTTGGTCTACCTGATTATATGAACAAAATTGAAATTTGTTTATGGGAACGGAATTCAAATGTCTACAAATGAATAACGAATAGTTAATTTTATAAGCTCTTTAGAGAACAACTTAGGAAACTTAGTCTTAATTTTTTTACATGTAGATAAAATAGGAACATATTGTATAAAATTTCATAAGACACAATCAACCAATGATAATTGATAGTTTAAAGTGTAAACCTCAGTACTCATGCAAACACTATACTTACTCATCATTGGTCCAATTCACTCGAGGCAAGTTATGTTAGAATATCTAGACATCGTGTATAACGGTTGTGATGACAACGGAGAATAAAAACAATAGAAGAGCGTAGTTATAGAAACAGAATTAAGTTGTAAGAGCAGAGTTAGTTGTATACAGCCCACCAATGTTGTAAGATAGTCAATAAGCATTTTACTGAGTACCTTGCATTATCATTCCACGTCGCCTTGTAAGCAGGCATGTTCTAACTATTAACTTTTGTATTTTGACCTTAATGGAAACAAATACTTCCAGTGCTTCCATGTCCTTTCGGTGAGCACAGGGGTGCGTCGTCAGGATTTCGAGAACACCTCCATAGGCAGACAGCTTACTGCATTACTTACTTTCATTCGTTGTAATTCACCCTCTAGTTCCGAGATTTTAATCTTAACGTCTAGTTTTCGGGTACCTCTTGGCTTATCTTTTTCGTGGACTCTACACATGGTTTATTGGTTTAGTAACCGAGGTTACCAACCAAATTAACAACTCTTCTCTTTTGTCTGAATATGGCAACTCTTATAACTAAATTCAAACAGAAGTACGAACGTTATGTCTAACTCCATTTGGGGGTCTGATGTCGGTGTGGCGCTTTGCCGAATTTTGCTGTTGTTACTTACTTTAGATAGTTAACTCTTTCGGAACTTGGAACGGAGTCGTGCTCCGGGTTTACCGGGCGGTTGACCTTTCTTTCTGCCAATAGAACCTGGATTTGAACCGCCTTTTCCTTTCCATCTTTCAAGGTTTTTGTCTCTTAGTAGGAACTTCTTGTAGAACGGAACTGGCGATGTGCCGTCCGGTTTCAATAGGATTCGGAACCACTCGACCTTTGCAGGCACACTTGCTGTTTTCCCATTTCATTATCGCTAATTCGGTTATTAAACTGTTTATAGTACGAAAACAAAAATTTAATTCAGTTGTTTCTTGAATTGGTAACCAAGGTTACCAGACAAGTAAACAAATTTTTCATTTGTCTGAATTTGGTAACTAACTAAATTCAGACAAAAAGGGACACTAAATAAAAACAACAATATCACTACAAACACTTTTGGAAACTGAGGTGTGAGTGTGATGAGATTAAACGCGATGTTACAAGAACACTAAACGTTTATTATATTATTACAAAGTGTGCACTCGGCTAGAAACGTCAAAGACTAAAAACTAAGAACTAAAAACCCTGCGTAGCATGACGCTTGCGTTAGGACATCTATACAGAGGGCTTCCAAGTATCAATGTGCAATTTCATTCCTTAACAAACTCTTTTCCGTAGTTGCCACTCAAATTTGGATAAATGACGATTGTTACCGCTGCCATTGGTAACGACAGAAAGGTCTCTTATTGTTAGCGACTTTTGTCAATTGTTCAAAGTGCAACCAGAGAATATTGTTGATAGTAACAATTTTTGTTTGAGTTGTTCGTCCTTCCTCTGTCTGAATTTAGTTATAATAGATACCATAATCGAAAGAGAAGAGTTGTTAACGCTAATCCCAAATCTTTATCCCAACCAGCCACCCCCACTCCTGCAAAGTCTTCCAGCTTCAAAACTCAGGAACTCGGTCACCCCCAAGGAGGTGATGTCGAAATTGTCTAACTACAATGCACCAGTTATGGTTCAGTGTTCAAATTTATGTATATGGAATTGTATTAAAGTATTTTAGACCAAGTACACTAAGAATTAGAAGAGACTTCTCATAGAGAAGAAACTTTTAAATTGGTTTGGGAGAAAACAGCGCTAATGATTAGCCGTCTCAGATCTCAGTTTCGGTTAATATTTTTTGACAGCTCATTGACAATCTTGGCAACTGATCTTTGTGCAATTTCGTTTCGTTTGGTGTCCAATAAAATAATGCTCTTTGGCGAATTACTGAGAGAGGTTATTTCAATTTGCCAAAATATGCGGAAAGTAGGAAGGTCCTAATTATGTGATGTGAATTTATAAGTTTAACAATATTGAAAAAAAGCAGCTAAAAAAGATGTTTAAGTATTATTATTATCTTATCAAAGAAAATATATAAAATTTCGCCTTCATTGCTGTTGAAACCTGAATATGTACAAAATATCATTTGATTTCAAAACTGATCTTGAACACTTATTTGGTAACTTATTACAATTTCGTCATTGAAAAGACAAAAACAACAAACGAAATAAGTATTTACACTTCGTTAGCAGTTTGTTTCACTTTTTAGCCTTCAATGCAGACACAAATCTAATATTTTTGTTTATATTCAAAACGTAATTATAATTTTGTCCAGATTGATGTTTTCAATGAACTCAGAAGTCTTGATTTATCTAGTAATAGAGGTCCTTATGATATTCCTTCTACAGTATTGAACGAATTGTGGATTCTCATTAACAAAGCCTCTAACAATGAAATTTAATATGATTTTAAAATCTACTTTATTTCCTAACGTACGTAAAAAATCATTTGTTATACCTACCTTAAAGGATGGAGATAGTTTACTTGTTGTTTACCAAGATTGTCCAAAAAAATCATTTCCAAAATAATTATGCCATAGTTCCAAAATATTATAAATGAGAGTCAACATGAATTTTGCAAATGTAAATCTTCTGCGACCAACCTTCTTATTTATAACCTCTCGACAGTTGGTGCTCTTGATAATCATTTACTGGCTGATGCTGTTTATACAGGCATTTAAAAGGCATTTCATAGAATCTGCCATGATTTATTGTTTGCTAAACTAAATGGGCTGGATTTGACAAGTAATTTTTCCACTGTAAATAATCATAACGATTGTAATGTAAAGTGATTAGTTTTTATAAAAAAATTAATCAACACCATATTCGCAAGTTATACTTTAGATAAAAGATTTTAATATAATGTGTTTGAAAATTAAAAATGAGTAATAGACTGGGCGGTAGTTTTTCTAGAAAAGTTGGTTCGGCTCAAGCTAAATTGACTTTGGGTAAATGTAAAAGAAAAGCTGGAGCATATCTTGATGCGTTTGCCCACACATTAAAGTAGCTTTTTACACAAATACTGCTGTAGGATCCCAGGTTCTGCGATATTTTGTCGTATAAAATAACCTCTTTCCATAATCGGTATCGCGATTATAAGTACAGCAATTAAGCAGAACGGAATACTCTCACATTAGCTGTCAAAATTCCCAGAGTTGTCAAAACGTGCGGACTCCTTAGGAACTCGTTAGGAATATTTAAACAATTACAATAATGGCAACTTGATGCCATTATTGTGGAGATGTCGATTACTGTTCCTGAAAGTCACGGAAATCAAATTAGTTGCAGATCTATCGTCGACATACAAAAACTGTCTGTGATTCTGATAGATAATTAACATGTGAAAAGAAATTGTTTTTGTTAACTTTGTTAACTTTATATTTCCATTAGAATAGATTGCTGCTAAGAGAAGTTCCAACTATTATAATTTAGTTTGAATATGTGATACGGACGACGTGAGGGATGAAATTGAAAACAGGATAACTAGATGTATATACACATAAATAAAATTTTAATTAATTAGTAATTACAAAACTAAACGAACATTTGGGAGTGGGTGTTGGACTGAGTGACATTTTACGAACTTTCAAGTTTCAATAGCAACGAAGGAATTTTGTTTATCAAATAAAAGAAAATAACATTTATGTTGCTAAGATTACGATTCCTTGTGACATATGCCAGACCTTAAAATATAAACAAAACATCCAATGTCCAATTGAACTTTATTCGAAATATGTAATTTAGAAAAAAGTTGTCTTCTTTCAAGTAAATTTGATTTGTTTCTTCCATTTCTTCTTTTATTGATGATCCTTGGTCCTGGATTTGCATTTGAGGACTTTTATGACCTTACTTATTACAAGTGTAGCACCCTTACTTACTTTGTTTCTTGTGTTTGGTATTGTTGACTGAGAATACTGTTGAGTCACTTTCAGGTTGTTTAACATCTTGTGATAGTTTTGATTTCACAGAAATTGAAGTTATCTTCATGCCGGAGCTTTCAATAGCAATAATCATAGGTTGATAGGAGGACTCTGGTAGACCGGAGAGTAGCAATGTAACTAGCCTTTCATCGTCAACTGCGAAACCGATGTTTCTGAGCTTGTGAGCAGTACACATAATTTTGCTCACATATTTCTCTACGTTTTGACATAGAGTAAGTGAAGTATTATAGAGATCACGCAGCAGCCCATCACAGCGTGTCAACAAAGAGTCATCAAATACTTATGAAAACGTATCCCATACTTCTTTTGCAGTACTACTCTCTTGCATGTGCACGTAATTTATTTAAACAACTAGTAAATTTATCTTAGTTTTTGCCTTTGTGTCTCGTTTTGTGTCCACAATGACACATGTGGTGGGGTCTATGCAGTTCCACAACTCCTCTTGCTGTAGGTATGTTTTTAGAGCAAATCGCCACGTTACGTAATTATCTCGGCCGGTTAACTTTTCAATTAATGCCAATTGATTGTTTGCTGACAATTCAAGAACCCTTATTCCAGATGTTACGAGAAAACACTTTTCAATTGTCGTATTGACGTTTTAGGTTAACTTCATTACTTTTCTCAGTAAGTAAGCCATTCTGGGCTTCCCTGGGCTTTTCTGGCTCCATAACCTGTTAATTTTTCTTAAAAGAATTTATTATTTCAGGAGAAAAACTTATATTTAAGAATTTAGTGTTAAAATTACAACTTAACTGTCTACAGGCGCACAATTCAAATTACAATTTTAACAGTTTATGTGTAGTTTCAGTACACTCCTACAGTCACAATTGGATTCCCAAGAGAAAATGAAACATTATTTGTTTTAAGTTGTGTTATAATTTTTCATTCTTTATAATAGCCTAAGCTACATTGCGCTGTAAATTGAGAAGAATGTTTCAGGTAAACTACTTTGGGTTAACAAGACAGCATTAAATTAACTGACGAATGCATATTATCGGAATTTGTAAGCTGGGTCATCTCCTTGATTAATATTTATATGATCCCATTTTTCGCACATTTTGGCAGACTGAAATATCCTCTTTCTGTAATTCGCCAAAGAGCATTATAGGATCGGACACCAAACAAAACAAAATTACACAAAGATCAGTTGTCAAGATTGTCAGTGAGTTGTCAAAAAATACGAGCCGAAACTGAGACTGAGACGACTAGCCATTAGTGCTACCAAATAATTCCATTCAATTAGAAACGTTAAATAATTACTTTAATAACAAGGAGTTTATTTTCTATGAGAAGGCTCTTCTAATTCTTAGGGTACTTGGTCTAAAATACTTTAATACAATTCAATATACATAAATTTCAACACTGAACCATAAATGGTGGGGTGCGTCGTAGTTACACAATTTCGACATCACCTTCTTGGGGGTGACCGAGTTCCAAGAAGTTTTCTGAGTTTTGGTGGCTAGTTGGGACAAACATTTGGGATTAGCGTTAGGAGTAGGGGTACTATCAGAGTTTACCGATAGCATCCCTAGTTTAGACGACAAAGCTGTGTAAGCACTCTTTCACTCTCTGTATCTCACCTTCACTTAGCTTTTCTTTTTTCCGGACCCTACACATAGTTTATTGGTTTAGTAACCGAGGTTATAAGCCAAATTAACAACTCTTCTCTTTCGATTATGGTAACATTTATAACTAAATTCTGACAGAAGAAGGACGAACAACTCAAACAAAAATTGTTACTATCAACAATATTCCCTGGTTGCTACCTTGCCCACACTTTGAATAATTGACAAAAGTCGCTAACAATAAGAGAGTAACGATCGTCATTTAACCAAGTTTCGGTAGCAACTGCGGAAAAGTGTTGGTAGTGACATTTTCGTTTTTATTTAGTGACCCTATTAAAGTTCCTATTCAAAGACAAGAACAGTGAAATAAGAAAAGGAAAAGGAGGCTCAAATCCAGGTTCTATTGGCAGAAAGGAAGGCGGTACCACATCCAACGACACAGCTAATTATTGTAAAGCCGGTTACATTAGAGTACATTAGAGTACCAATTAATTCTCTGTATCGTGTGAGGTCTTTGAATGGTTTTAAATCTCTGTTAAATTTTGAGTTGCAGTCATACAGTGTTTTAATTGGATTGCAATCCACCATTCTGAAATTCTCTAAAACATATTTTTTTTGTTTAAGTGTTACTCCTTTCTTACTTTGGTTAATTTCTATTCTAAAGAAAAACCTTGCAATCTTTGATCTTCAATTTCTCAGCTAATTCTCTTTTAATTTCATTACCAGTTAGTTTTTTGAGAGCTCTTTTGTACTCCTTAAATTTTTCAAAAACTTCTCTCTTTGACTTAAGGAAAAAACCTGGAACCACCTATTATAATCATCTATTGATGTAAGAAGATATCTTGATCCACCGCTGAATCTGACTCGCATTGGTCCGCAGATATCTGAATGAACAATATTCAGTAACTACTTACTTCTTCCTTCTCTGTCAGTAAAGGGTTTCCTTGCTTGCTTACCTCGTTGAAATTGTCACACCACATGGGTAATTTATCATTATCCAATTTATTACCGTGTACCAGTCGCTTTCTGTACAAATCCTGTACGCCTTTGCAATGTAAGTACTGTAGTTGTCTATGCCACAGGAAATTAATAGTTAAATATTCTCTCTTTATTAATGAGGTTCTGTTAGAGCATTTGTCAACATTGGCAACGTCTAATGCGCAACCCCCTCCCCTTAGTTAGTTAGGGTGAATTAGCTTTAAGTTACTTACTTTTAAGTCAGCTCGAGAGCAACACACAACGTTCAGATGCTCTGAGCAATATAAACAGAAAAATCACAAACTTGGCAGTTTTACTAGTCCAGCACATACAAAACATTGGTCCTTCGAGCAGAAACTATTACACATACAAAACATTGGTCCTTCGAGCCGGATTTACGTGTACAAGATTAGCAAGAAGCAAGGGCGAACGGAAAACACCTGTTCAACACACAGAAGAATACGTGGCGATAAGTTTCGTCGTACCGAAAACAGCAATTAGTGTTCAATTGGCAACGGTTCCAGTTGAAATAACCAGTGCAGGCAAGTCAAGTTTGGATTTGGCATCGATTCCAGAAGAATTGCAGCAAAAGGAAGTCTAATCAACAACTATAGCAACATCAAGGTCATTTCAAAAACATACCAGGGTTTCAAGTCAAAAGGGCCTGCATTGCACGTGTCCACAACCATTGGTTTCAAGTCGAAAGGCCTGCGTAACACGTGTCTACAACCACTTGAGTCTTTGTTTCCCATCTACTACCTGCATGCACATTTGCCAATTTAAAAAATTCTTTACATTTGAAAAACAAAATGATCACAATGTCTACTGAAAGCATTAAGAAATTACAACGTCGTACAATCAAAGGCAAGCTGACCAGGTTGCAAAATTACGTAAACTCTATAGACACCGCAATCATTAATGACGAATTAATAGCACAATTAAGAATTCGTTTGGAAAAACATTCGTGTATATTAGATGAATTTTCTTCCATTTGTACAGAAATATACTACCTCGAAGATAATGAGGATAGTTCTGAATTGGCGGAGTTTGAAGATTCATTCTATAACGTTACAACAAAAATTACTAGATTAATCAACGATTATACCATAAATAATCAAACACAATCGAATACGTCATCATCAGATACAGTCGCGAGCAATCCAATTACAGGTATAAAATTGCCTACAATAAATCTACCTTGTTTTAAGGGCCAGTATGACGGTTCGCTAGAATTTCGCGATGCATTTAAGTCATTGATACATGCAAATCAATCTTTGTCCGACGTTCAAAAACTTTATTATTTGCGCTCGTGTCTTCAAGGGGATGCTGCTCGAGTCCATTGAAATTACTGCATATAATTATGATATTACTTGGCAATTGTTAGAAGATAGGTTCGAGAACAAGTCCCTAATAATTCACAATCATATTAAAGCCATTTTCGATCATCCAAATGTTACAAAGGAATCACATGTTCAATTGCGAGATCTCTGCGACTCTGTGACAAAAAACTTGCGTGCTCTAAAATCTTTGGGCGAGCCGACAGATACGTGGGATACTCTTATAATTTACATAATCGCAACCAAAATGGACGATATTACCCGACGCGAATGGGAGATCGTCAACAACAACTCACAAATTCCAAACATGGCGGATATGTATAAATTTCTAAAAGGGCGTTGTGAGCTTTTAGAGAAACTGGAACATGAAAGGTCTAAAAAGCCAAAGAACAAACCATTCAAATCAAGCGCATATGCCACTGTGTCTGTCAAGGTCAGTGGTTATTATTGTAAAAAGGATCTTGCAATTTACAACTGTAATAAATTTAAAGGACTCTCAATAAATGACCGTATCTCAGAAACTAAAAGGCTTAAGCTGTGTCTAAACTATTTAAGACAGGGACACACCACAAAAACATGCCATTCATTTAGTGGTCGAAAATGTGGCAAAAGGCATAATACCTTACTACATATTGAGACACATGTTGGCAGTGAAATTGTCACTGACACTGAAGTGCCAGTTACCATTGTCAATCACTCGGTGGCAAATGAACAAAGGCAAGTCTACTTGTCAACAGTCTTAATTCATGTAACAGATGCACAAGGCAACAATCAAGTTCTACGTGCACTACTTGACAACGGGTCCCAAAGTTCATTTGTGACTGAAAGGGCTGTTAAAATGTTAAATTTAAATAAACACAAAACCCAATTTAAAATTTCTGGTGTTGGTCAAACTATATCGGAGATTCAATATCAAACAATACTCGACATTTCTTCTGTTCAAGGTTCATTCAAAACATGCGTTTCATGTTTAATTATGAATAAGATCACAGAACCCATACCTTCTACTACAATGCCAAAATATAACTTTACACTTCCAAGTCGTATTACTTTGGCAGATCCTACTTTCAATATATGCAATGATATCGACATCCTGTTGGGTGCCGACATATTTTGGAAGGTTGTACTGCCTGAGCGTGTTTCACTGGGAAAACATAATCCTATGCTGCAAAATACGACCTTTGGGTGGATCGTTATAGGAGGTTGGAGTAAAGGGAATCAGAGGCATTCAGTCAATTGTTTAGTCGTAATCAAAACTGATGAAATCGTGAAGCGATTTTGGGAAATAGAGGAAATAGGTGATTCGTATCAAATATTTAATGAAAGGGAACAGTTTTGCGAGAATCATTTTAAAGATCATTATGAGCGCGACTCGTCTGGCAGATTCATTGTACGAATTCCGTTTAACGATAAAAAAGGTCAGCTAGGCGAATCAAGGCAAGGAGCATTAAATAGATTTCAGTCGCTAGAAAGAAAATTAGCGAAAAATAGCCATTTAAAACAAAGTTACGATGAATTCATGCAAGAATATATCGACCTAGGACACATGAAACAAGTCGAGGATGTAGGTGATGAGAAGATTGGTACTCAATATTATTTACCTCATCATGCGGGTTTAAAAGAATCAAGTTTGACAACAAAAATACGTGTTGTATTTGATGCGTCGGCCAAGACAAGTAGCGGTCTTTCGCTAAATGATGTTCAATGCAGCGGCCTGACCATACAAAATGAGTTGTTTTCCATACTATTGAGATTCCGAATTAATCAATATGTTCTCACAGGAGATATATCAAAAATGTATCGTCAAGTTCTGGTTCATTTTGATGAACGATGCATGCAAAGAATATTTTGGAGATTCAACAAAAATGAAGCAATACTAACCTATGAGCTGGCAACCGTAACTTACGGCACAGCATCAGCACCATTCTTAAGTGTTAGATGTTTGAAACAATTAGCTATGGATCACTCAACAGAGTTTCCCGAAATTAGCAGGATCATTGAGAATGATTTCTATGTAGACGATGTGATTACGGGTGCTAATTCAAAGGCAGAGTTACTGCGCATTCAGCGAGAACTGTCAAACACCTTACAACGGGGCAAGTTCGAACTGCGCAAATGGTTGTGTAATGATTCAGAATTGTTATCTAAATTTCAAGTAAATAACAATTTAAATGTTGGATTAATTCATTTGGGACCAAATGACAATAATAAGGCGCTTGGTATACTATGGAATGCTTGTAACGACATTATTCAATTTGAAACAAGTCAGCTTAAATATTCTCAACAATTTCCAACCAAACGTTTCATTTTGTCAACAATAGGTCAAATATTTGATCCTTTGGGATTGATTGCACCTGTCACAATTTTGGGAAAAATCCTTATTCAAAAATTGTGGTTACAAAAACTAGATTGGTATGATCCCATATCTGTTCATTTATCCAGTCTATGGTCAGAATTTGTAAATAATATTCAAAATTTGAATAACTTGAAGATTGATCGGTTTGTGTTGAAGCCAGAGTACGAGGAATGTGAGCTCCACGGTTTTGCAGACGCGTCTGAAGCGGCTTACGGTGCCTGTATTTACCTACGATGTAAGGTTAAAAATCAGTACTTTGTTCAAATGCTTTGTTCCAAATCAAAGGTTGCGCCAATGAAACAGGTATCATTGTCAAGGCTTGAATTATGCGCTGCAACATTACTCGCAAAATTAACAGACAAGGTACGACGATCAATCAGACTCAACATTCAAGCACAATTATTTTGGTCAGATTCCACGATTGTTCTTTGTTGGATACGAGGTTGTCCATCGCGTTGGAAAACCTTTGTTGCAAATCGCGTGGGTGTGATTCAGTCACTTACAAAACAAGAACAATGGAATCATGTAAGGTCTCAGTTAAATCCTGCAGATTTATTATCACGAGGTACGAATGCAGATGTTTTAAAAACCTCCACGTTTTGGTCAAATGGCCCACAGTGGCTCATTAAAGATAAGTCAGAATGGCCAGAATTTACGGAATCTGAACCGAATATAATTCCAGAGCAAAAAACTGTTTGTTTGCAAACAACCATTACAGACGAATCCATCTTCATACGATATTCGTCGATAACAAAATTAAAGCGCGTTGTTGCATACATGTTAAGATTTATTTCAAATTGTAAAGAAAAAAAACTATCTGGCCCTCTGAGCTGTACCGAATTAAAAAATTCTATGGTAGTTTTGGTACGTGTAATGCAACAAACTACATTTGTTACTGAGTATAATGATTTGGTAAATAAAAGGCCAATTAATAAAAAAAGCAGACTATTGTCTTTAAATCCGTTTATTGATAACGACAATTTAATACGTGTGGGTGGTCGATTAGTTAACGGTGATTATAATTTTAACAAAAAACATCCTGTCATCTTACCAAAGAGTCATGTTTTAACAGAATTGGTCCTTAGAAATGAGCATGTCAGACTGTTACATTGCGGACCTCAACAATTATTATATTCCGTACGGGATAATTATTGGCCAATCACAGGTGGCACCGTATGTCGAGGAATAATTCGGAAATGTATTCGATGTTTTAAGGCTAAGCCAACGAATACGGAATATTTGATGGGTAATCTGCCTGAATGCCGCGTTAATCAGTTCAATCCTTTCACAAACGTTGGTTTGGATCACGCAGGACCATTTTTGTTGAAAGATAGAATAACAAGAGGTGCAAAAATCATAAAGGCTTATGTTTGTGTCCTCGTTTGCATGGCTTCAAAGGCTATCCATTTAGAATTATTAACTAATTTGAGCACAGAGGCATTTTTACAAATGTTAAAAAGGTTCATCGCTAGACGAGGTTTGCCCTCCAACATATATTCCGACAATGCCACCACCTTTGTTGGTGCAGACTCCGCATTGAAAGAAGAATTTCTGTTTGTTGACACTAACGTAGATAATATTAATCAATTCTTGAATAAAGAAGGTATTACGTGGCATTTCATTCCTGTGCGATCACCTAATTTTGGAGGTATATGGGAAGCTGGTGTTAAAAGCTTTAAACATCACTTGAGGCGAATATTAGGCAATGATAAGTTTACGTTTGAAGAGTTTTATACGGTAATGTCACAGATTGAAGCAGTTTTCAACTCGCGTCCAATAAGTCCATTATCAACAAATCCAGATGATTTATCTCCGTTAACGCCTTGTCATTTTCTAATTGGCAAATGTTTAACTTCAATTCCTGAACCTGTCCTTTCCCACATTCCTGTCAACCGACTCAATAATTACCAACGACTGGATCAACTGAAACACCACTTTTGGCAACGTTGGCAAAAAGAGTACGTGTCCGAACTCCAAGCCAGGTTGAAATGGAAACAAGCGGGTCAACACATCCTCAAACCAGGACATCTTGTCATCATTAAGGACGACCAACTGCCCCCTCTACAGTGGCGTATGGGACGCATTCTTGAGTTACATCCTGGTGAAGATGGAGAAGTGCGTGTAGTGAGTGTAAAAAGCACAACATTGATTTGTTTTCAGAATAAATTATGATTTTTGTTTATTGGAACAAGGAGGCCTCTCCGGGCACCGATGCGAAGATCATGGCCTAAGAGTAATTAACCACAAAGGTTTAGGAAAATAGAAGGGAAAACTAAAGAGGTACGTAACAATCGCTACATGGTAAAAAAAAGAGACGCAGAGGTCTAGACAGCCAAGAGACAAGGTCTCTTGTATCTGTCGGATTCACAGGGTTGGATATCATGCAAGCATGCAATCTCTGGATTAGAGTGTTGAAAGATAGATCTCCGGAGATTGAGGGCATGCTATTTTCTATGAGGCTATGAAATATGAAAAAATATGCAAGAAATCCGAAAAAAGTACAAGAAAAAATCACAATCTATCAAAAAGGCTGAGGACTAAAGCAGGTACTTTCATTTTATGGAAAGATTTCCATAGTATGGGCATACGTTTCAACTCATCTAACATCTGAGAATTAAGCATGTTTATAGTAATTATAATATTAGAATGGTGCTGTAGTTGTTTTTGCTTATATTTTATATTTAAATATTTGGGAATCTCATTTATGGTCATCCACTGTAGGTTGAAATACAAGGATGAGATTGATTCGAAACAGTTCTACCATCAAAAATATTATAACAAATTGAAAAATCATCACGATATTCCTTTGCTCTGTCAATTTGCTGAGACCGTGGATTAAAACGAATTATAAGAAAAGATATAACTGAACCACAATTTGGTGTTATATTAATACAATGTAAGAATCAAATCAAATTTGCTTGAGAGAAGACAACTTTTTTCTAAATTACATACTTCTGACATATGCCATAAAGAAACATAATGTTATTTTATTTTTTGACAAACAATTCGTTGCTATTGAAACTTGAAAGTTTGTAAAATGTCACTCAGTCACACACCCACTCGTTTTATTTTGTAATTACAAATTAATTAAAATTTTATTTATGTGTTTATACATCAGGCTAGTTATCTTGTTTTCAATTCTATTCCTCACCTTATAATAGTTGAAACTTCTCTTAGCAGCAATCTATTCAGCAGCAATAAATGTCAAAGAGGGATCTGCAACTGATTTGATTTCAGTGACTCTCAGGGCTAGTAATCTAAACCTTCAGACGGTAAGTTGCTATTTTTGTAACTGTTTAAATATTTCACCTTTTTAAATAAACAGTAAATTCACGTAGTTGATTCTTTCAGCTTGAATAAGTGAGCGACAGATTTCAACTAAGCACTGAATTTTTCTCCTTCACCTTTAGTTATCACCCTCAAACAACACTAATATACCAATCTTTCCATATTTGATAATTTTATGTCGCAAATTATTTAGATTTTTCATGTCTGGATGACAAGTTCAAATAATGTTATCACAATTTATAAACCAAATCATGAAATAGTAATTCACACTATTTCACAATTTTCTGGGAGCCTTGTATCCTATTAAGCAGTATTCTTCTAAAATATCTGTAACAATGAAATGAAAGTTTATGCTCTTATAGACATTCAAGAAGTGAGACACAATTTACTTGCTTTACCTGTATGCTCCATACTTGCTTCAAAAATATGTTAATATCGTGGTGGTAACTCTACATATGCGTTGGGATGTAGATGGAGTTCTTAAGATACTTTATTTAAATTTGCAATCTGTAAAAAGAAATAATTTTTGAGGGTATTGCAAAAATTATCTTCAAAAATTGATTGAATAAATCATATTGTAGAAGAGAATGAAAAACACAGTGACCATAGATTTTTTTGAAAGAAGGAAAATAACGGAGCGATTTTTAATTAGGGATGTCTCAATTTGATTATACGGCGTTGTAGTGCGTTGATTCAGTCAACCAAAGGGGCGGTATATATAACACGATATTTTACACTAAATACTCTCTGTACTCTGTAATATTGTATAACTTTGGTTAACTTTTGATATATATACAAATCGGGATTCTTTTTTACAGTTTCTAAGACATTTTGGTGTTTTGTTAATATATCTTATCTCCTAACTTTATTTAAGTGAACTTTAAATATAATTGGTAATATTTTGATGCAGCAAAATTAAAGCCCACGGGAAATTTTCATGTGGCTTGATTTCCGAGAGTTTCATGATTAATTAACACTATTTGAAATCAGGGCTCTAAAATAGATATATTTCGTTATTAATGTAATTGTTACAATATTCCGCCTTGATTAACTGCAATAAATTATGTATCTAAGGGAATCCAAATTTATAAAACAATAGAACACTTGTTGTAACCTAGCAACTGTTATTTACAACTGTTCCCAAAACTTAATTTAAAATATTAACAATTTCAGCATTCAAGAGATGCTGTGAAACTTTAGAACAGTAGGTGTCTCACCATTCAAAAAATCAACAACTACATACACGCCATTAATTTATTTCAGTTGTAATTCATAAGGAATAACACATAATGTCTAAGGAAAGTCAAATTTGATGATTAACATCAGTGAATCAAATTTAAATGGAAAATGAGTGTGGTTTAAATTAACGGTTAAGACTTGAATAATACTATTTGGAGTAAATAATTAAATTATTTATTAACAATTTCTTAAAACGAGAGAATAAGTTTTTGAGAACTCTGGTTCTGTACGTGTGTTTTGACAACTAACTGTCAACTGATGTTGGAGTTATTTCATTTTGCTTGTTGGCCGATTTTATAAAGGCCTTACCAAGTATACAAAGTTGTTATTATAAATTGTCGAGATGATTCTAAATAAATGATTCTGAACACAGGATCCTATAATAATAATCGAGGAGCTATTTTCCTGTCACAGTTAACTGTGTAGCATTCTGCTGAGATAATTTAATTTACAATGCGAAAAAATATCTTATTCTTGAAAATAAAGCTTACGCTATAACAGAGTCAAGAATTGAGACGCAATTTACTTGGAAAATCATTTATTTAGAATACCGATCAGACATGTAGTAGATGTTAAGATTCTGCATAAAGCATATAGGTAAACCAAGTAAATTGTGTGTCACATCTTGAATGTTTATCTTTCTTTTCAGTTATGTTATACCTTATTGCACGGTAAAGTAGTTTTTTTAGAAAAATACTACTTAAAATGATCCCAGGTTCCTATAATCGCGATTATAAGATTAGCAACTAAGCAGAATGAAAATACCCCAACATGCCCAAGTTGTCTAATTTATCAGCAAGTTGTCAAAACGTGCGTGGTGGTTACTAGCTCTCAAGAAAACGTTGAGACACTTAAAATATATATGCACTAAAGTAGATGAAAATTTCATCAAAATTACAAATGATAGAGCTAGATTGCAAATTTTTACACAGAAAATTGTCACTTGAATTTGTTTATAAATTGTGTTGTCATTATTTGAACTTGTCATCTAGACATGAGGAATCTGAATAAATTTTGACATAAAATTAGCAAAATTAGAACGATTGGTATCTTAGTGTTGTTTGGGTGATAATCCAACCAAACGTGAAAGAGAGAAATTCAGTACCTAGTTGAAATTTGCCGCTCACTAATTCTTGCTTAAAAAATCAACTACGGGAATTATTTTTTGATTTAAAAAGGTGACATGTTTAAACAGTTACAATAATAGCAACCTACTGTCCGAAGGTTCCGATTACGAGTCACTGAAATCAAATCAGTTGTAGATGTCTCGACGACATTTATTTTCCGTCAAAGGAATACTGCCTGTGAATCTGACAGATAATTAACATGTGAATAGAAATTGTTTTCATTAACTTTATACTTAAATGCAGAAATATATTTTGCTACTAAGAGAGGTGGGGGATGAAATTGAAAACAAGTAACTTGCCTGATGTATATACACATAAATAAAATTTTAATTAATTAGTACAAAATTAAACGAACATTTTGGAGTGAGTGTTGTATTGAGTGACATTTTGCAATCTTTCCTGTTTCAGTTGCAACGAAGGGAGATATGTTAGTCAAATAAGAGAAAATAACATTTATGTTGCTAAGATTACGTCACCTTATGATGTATGTCAGCCTGTCCAATTATAGGCAAGAGTTATGGTTAATTCAATTAAACCTAATTCAAAATATGTGGTTTGGAAACACGTTGTCTTCTTTCAAGTAAATTTGATTTGATCTTATATTGTATTTATATTACATCAAATTGTGGTTGAGTTATATTTTTTGTTATAATTCTATTTGTTTGAATCCACAGTGTCAACAAACTGACAGAGCAAAGAAATGTCGAGATGAGTTATAATAACTTTAATGATAGAACTGTTCCAAATTAATTTCATCCTTATATTTCTACTTACACAAAATGACTATAAATGTGGTTCCCAAATATTTAAATATAATATAACTTTCCAAATAAAACTACTTTGTTTAAGTTTTGTGGTTAATTTAATTAATTTTAAACTCCAATTAGTTAGTGGAAAGAAGTACTTAAAAGATATATACGACATAATTTTTTAGAAAACACATTTACTGATTACAGTACAGATTAAATTTTAAGGAAGAATTACTTCGGCACTATTCTAAAATTATAATTAGAATAAACAAGCTTAATTCTCAGATGTAGGATGAGTTATAACGTAGGTCCATACTATCGAAACATGGGACTCGAGATGGCGATCTGTGGGACAAGAAGTGAACTTCTGTCCAAAGAAAATTTCGACACGAGGCGGATTCAGGTAGAGGCGTTACTTACCAAAATCGATACCTGGGATTTCGTTAATGGTGAAGTATCAAAGCCAGTTATATGTCAGGGTGACACAAAAAGTGAATCAGCGCTTAAAACGTGGATGTAAATAAGATAAAAAGGTAAATGCGGACATGATCCTATGCATAAGCCCATCGGACCTCAAGAGTATCAAAGGATGCGAGATTTTCAAAGATGTATTGCTTAAATTGGACTAAATCCATGCTTCAAATGGACCGGCACTATTGAAACAATTATTTTATATATTTTATATATAATATTTATTTAAGTATAAATAAAATTGGATAACGATAAATTACCCACGTGGTGTGACATATATCAACGAGGTAAACAAGCAAGGACAAACTTTACTGCCAGAGAATTAAGAATTAAGCAGTTACTGAATATTGTTCATTCAGACATCTGCGGACCAATGCGAGTTAGAACCAATGGTGGATCAAGATATCTTCTAACATTTAGGTGTATTTTCTCATGTCAAAAGGAGAATTTCTTGAAATATTTAAGGAGTACAAACGAACTGTCGAAAATCAAACTGGTAATGAAATTAAGAGAGAATTAGCTGAGAAATTGGAGATCAGAGAATGCTAAGTTTTTTTTGGAATAGAAATTAACCAAAGCAAGAAAGGAGTAACACTTATATATATATATATATATATATATATATATATATATATTAGAGAAATTCAGAATGGTAGATTGCAATCCAGTTAAAACACCGTATGACTACCACACAAAAGTTAACAGAGATTTAAAAATGTTCAAAGTCCCCACATGATACAGAGAATTAATTGGTACTCTAATGCAGCCGATCAAAACTGGGGCTTTACAATAATTAGCTGTGTCTTTCTGACAATCGAACCTGGATTTGAGCCGCTTTTTCAGTTTCTTATTTCACGGTTTTTGTCTCTTAATAGGAACTTCTTCTGAAATGGAACTGGCGATGTGCCGTGTGGTCCCAATAGGACTCTGAAGCACTCGAACTTCTTGCACGCTTGCTGTTTTCGCATTTCATGACCGCTAATTCAGTTATTAAATTGTTTATAGTACGGAAACCAAAACTTAATTCGGTTGTTTCTTGAATTGGAAACCAAGGTTACCAACCAAGTAAACAATTTTTTTTATTTGTCTGAATTTAGTAACTAACTAAATTCAGACAAAAGATGGACAGATTTCAGTAGTTGCTACCCAAACTTGGATAAATGACGATTGTTACCGCTGCCATTGGTAACGACAGAAAAGTCTTTTATTGTTAGCAACTTTTGTCAATTGTTCAAAGTGTGGTTAGCAACCAGGGAATATTGTTGATAGTAACAATTTTGGTGTGAGTTGATTGTCATTCCTCTGTTTGAATTTAGTTATAATAGTTACCATATTCGAAAGAGAAGAGTTGTTAATTTGGCTGGTAACATCGGTTACTAAATCAATAAACTATGTGTAGTGTCCGGAAAAGAGACAAGCTAAGTGAAAAACTCAATAAAACCCAAAAGTCTGCCGACCTTTCCAGAGGTACCCGATTTTCTTAGTGTTCAAATTTATGTATATTGAATTGTATTAAAGCATTGCATATTCTTCAGACAACAAAAGTATGTTTTGCTTTTGATTAATAAACATATCTCCTTCATTGCTGTTGGAACCTGAATATGTACAAAATGTAATTTGATTTCAAAACTGAACTTGAACAATTATTTGGTAACTTACAATTTCGTCGTTGAAAAGACGAAAACTACAAAAGAAATAAGTATTTACTTTTTACACGTGAGCCGTTTGTTCCATTTTTTAGCTTTCAATGCAAACACAAATTTAAGCAATATCGTTTTGTCATGAAAATATTTTTGTTTATATTCAAAAAATAATAATAATTTTTTCCAGATTGATGTTTTTAATGAACTCAGAAGTCAGATTTATCTAGTAATAGAGGTCCTTATGATATTCCTTCTACAGTATTGAATGAATTGTGGATTATCATTAACAAAGCCTCTAACCATGAAATTTAACTTGTTTTTAAAATGTGCTTTATTTCCTAATGCACAGAAAAATTCATTTATTATACGTACCTTAAAGAATGGAGATAGTTTACTTGTAACAAATTTAGGCCTGTATGAAAAATGTTTTATATTCCATAATTGTCCAAAAAAATTCATTTCCAAAATTATTATGCCATAGTTCCAAAATATTATAAATGAGAGTCAACACGGATTTTGCAAATGTAAATCTTCTGCGACCAACCTTCTTATTTATAACAATTCGACAGTTATTATTTACAGGTTGATGTTGTTTATACAGACTTTTAAAAGGCATTTGATAGAATCTGCCATGATTTATTGTTTGCTTAACTAACTGGGCTGGAGTTGTCAAGTAAGTTTTCCACTGTAGATAATCATAACGATTGTAATGTAAAGTGATTAGTTTTTTAAAAAAAATAAATCAACATTATTTTCGAAAGTTATACTTTACATAAAAGATTTTAATGTAATATGTTTGAAATTTAGAAATGTGTAATAGATTAGGCGGTAGTTTATCTAGAAAAGTTGGTTTGGCTCAAACTAAAATGAATTTGCGTAAATGTAAAAGAAAAGCTGGTGAATATTCTGGTGCTGAAAGAGTTCAAACACAGAGGTTCAAGAATACAGATATTATTAAAAAGCACTGATTGCAGAACAATTTTTAAATGGGATGGACAGTAATTTAGCATATAAATTCCAGCTTAAAGTATGCGTTATTGTTGAAGAAGAAATTATGAGTAGAAATATTTAATCTTTCCATCTCTCTGTTAACATCATCTATTACTGACTAGTAATTAATAAGTCAACTTAGTTGTCACGCCCTTCCAAATTCTGTCAATGTCAAAACTTTTCGGGTTATTCATCAAACTCTAATACCCTCAAAAATTATTTCTTTTTACAAATTGCAAATTTAAATAAAGCATCCTAAGAACTCCATTTACAATTCAACGCATATGGAGAGTTACTACCACGATTTTAACACATTTTTAAAGCAAGTATGGAACATATAAGTAAAACAAGTAATCGTGTCTCACTTCATGAATGTCTATAATAGTGTAAGCGTTCCTTTTAATTATGTTGCCCTTGTTGCACTATAAAGTAGATATTTAGAAAATAGTTAATAGGATCCCAGGCTTTGCGATGCTTTGTCGTATAAAATAACCTCTTTTTATAATCGGTATCGCGATTATAAGATCAGCAATTAACCAGAACGAAAATATTCCAACATTAGTTGACTAAGTTGTCAGAGAGTTGTCAAAACGTGCGTACTCGTTAGGAACACTCAAGAAAACGTGGAGACACTAAAAATATATATGTAACAAACCAACAAAAAATGCTATTACTTATAAATTTCTACTGTAAAAAGATTGCAAATCTTTACGCAGAAAATTGTAGAATAGAAATCAATATTTCATGATTTGGTTTAAAAGTTGTGTTGACATTATTTGAACTTGTCATCCAAACATGAGGAATCTAAATAAATTTCGTCATAAAATTAGCAAATATGGAAACATTGGTATCTCAGTGTTGTGGGAGAGTGATAACCTAACCAAAAGTGAAAGAGAAAAATTCAGTGCACCGTTAAAAATTATCGCTCACTAATTAAAGAATCAACCACGTTAATGGCAAGTTTTTGTCTGAAAATTTCGATTACGAGTCCTGAAAAATCACGGAAATCACGAACTTTCAAGTTTCAGTAGCAACGAAGGAAATTTGTTTATCAAATAAAAGAAAATAACATTTATGTTGCTAAGATTACGTTTCCTTGTGACATGTGCCAGACGTTACAATATAAACAAAACGTCCAATGTCCAAATAAACCATATTCGAAATATGTAATTTAGAAAAAAGTTGTCTTCTTTCAAGTCAATTTGATTTCAGTAAGAAGAAATGCTAGTTGTGTCTATGTTGATGATAGCCTGTTATTCTCAACTGATGAATCAGAACTAAATTGATTTAAAAGAGAACTGAAAAACACATTTGAAATTAAAATAATGGAAACCCCAAGTAATTATTTGGGAATGCAAATAGAAAGTTTTAGTATTTATGTGGAACAAATTTTAAACAGATTTGAAAAGACTAATGCTAATCCTAATACTATTCCAGTCGACCCTCACATAACACAGCCTGTTCCGTCAAATTTTACTTGGCTACCACCGCAAATAATCTGCCTTAGAGACAATAAATCTGTTGCCAGTTTAGGAACATATAATACTTTCGTAAAAAGCACCTTTTTGTTTTGACCTTCATCGTCATGGTCTAACCTCACTTGTACTGAGCATTGCACAGATTATACTTTGTTGTCTGCGACTCTGATTTTATGTATGACAGGAGCCGTCATATTTTCAAGCATGTTCTTACTTACACTTGCCATGGGTCATTTTGGCTGGATGTTGCCTCAAACACAACAGCATATGATGAACTACTTGCTTTTTGTTGAACATTCTTGGTCCTGGATTTGCATTTGAGGACTTTTATGACCTTACTTATTACAAGTGTAGCACCCTTACTTACTTTGTTTCTTGTGGTTGTTCTTGTTGACTGGGAAACCGAACAACACACACAAAAATTGAACTTACCTTCATGCCGGAGCTTTCAATAGTAATAATCATTGGTTGATAGGATTCTGGTAGACCGGAGAGTTGCACTGTAAATAGCCATTCATCGCCAACTTCGAAACCAATGTTTCTGAGCTTGTGAGCGGTACACATCATTTTGCTCACATATTTCTCTACGTTTTAACGTGCAGTAAGTGAAGTATTACAGAGATCATGCAGCAGCCCATCACAGCGTGTCAACCAAGAGTTATCAAATACTTATGAAAACGTATCCTATACTTCTTTTGCTTTTCTCTTGTATGTGCACGTAATTTATTTAGTCAACTGGTAAATTTATCCTAGTTTTTGCCTTTGTGACTCATTTTGTGTCCACAATGACACATGTGGGGAGGTTTATGCAGTCCACAACTTCTCTTGCTGTAGATGTGTTTTTACAGCAAATCGCCAGGTTACGTAATTATCTCGGCCGGTTAACTTTTCAATTAATGCCAATTGATTGTTTGCTGACAATTTAAGAACCCTTATTCCAGATGTTACGAGAAATCACCTTTCAATTGTCGTATTGACGTTTTAGGTTAACTTTATTACTTTTCTCAGTAAATAAGACTTTCTGCGCTTAAAAGAATTTATTATTTCTGAAGAAAAATTTATATTTAAGAATTTAGTGTTAAAATTACAACTTAACTGTCCACAGGCGCACAATTCAAATTACAATTTTAACAGTTTATGTGTAGTTTCAGTGCACTCCTAGCAGGTCATCGCATCAGTGAGGGATGAAATTGAAAACAGGATAACTAGATGTATATACACATAAATAAAATTTTAATTAATTAGTAATTACAAAACTAAACGAACATTTGGAAGTGGGTGTGGGATTGAGTGACATTTTGCGAACTTTCAAGTTTCAATAGCAACGAAGGAATTTTGTTTATCAAATAAAAGAAAATAACATTTATGTTGCTAAGATTACGTTTCCTTGTGACATGTGCCAGACGTTACAATATAAACAAAACATGTCCAATTAAACCTTATTCGAAATATGTAATTTAGAAAAAAGTTGTCTTCTTTCAAGTAAATTTGATTTGTTTCTTTCATAGTATTAATATTACATCAAATTTTGGTTCAGTTATATTTTTAATATATTTCTATTTGTTTTATTCGAAAGTGTCAACAAATTGACAGAGAAAAGAAATATCGAGATGATTTTTCGATTTGTTATAATAACTTTAATGACAGTGATTCATTTATTTAATGACCACGTTACAAATCACATCTGTGTGTGAAATGATATGGTCAAATGTCACGTGTTGATTACCAGGAAACTTTTGCACAAACAGTCAGGTGAGATTCAATACGATTGTTACTATCTGTGGCTGTACAAAATAATCACAAAATCAAGTAACTAGACGTAAAGACAGCATTTTTATATGGAGAACTTGAACACACCTATTTATGACTTAACAAGAAGGGTTGGATCATGACGAAATCATGGTATATAAATTGAACAAGTCACTATATGGGTTAAAACAATTCCCTCGCTGCTGGAATGCAAAATTCGACTCTACACCGAAAAGAGTTTTAGTAGTAGTTTTAGTATTTATACGGAACAAATTTTAAACAGATTTGAAATGACTAATGCTAATCCTAATACTGTTCCAGTCGACCCTCACATAAAGCCACAGTGGGAAGATACTACCTCACTTCTGCTGTTCATAATAACACAGCTTGTTCCGTCAAATTTTATTTGGCTACCATCGCAAATAATCTGACTTAGAGACAATAGATTTGTTGCCAGTTTAGGAACACATAATACTTCTGTAAAAAGCACCTTTTCGTTTTGACCTTCATCGTCATAATGGTCCAACCTCACTTGTACTGCACATTGCACAGATTATACTTTGTTGTCTGCGACTCTGATTTTATGTATGACAGGAGCCGTCATATTTTCAAGCATGTTCTTACGTCTTGTCATGTGTGACGATGCACCGGAAGCCACTTGCCATGGGTCATTTTGGCTGGATGTTGCCTCAAACACAACAGCATATGATGAACTACTTGCTTTTTGTTGAACATTCTTGGTCCTGGATTTGCATTTGAGGACTTTTATGACCTTACTTGTTACAAGTGTAGCACCTTGAATCCTTACTTGGTTGTTGGTTGTTTTCTTGATGACTGACAATACTGTTGAGTCACTTTCAGGTTGTTTAACATCTTGTGATAGTTTTGATTTCACAGAAACTGAAGTTATCTTCATGCCGGAGCTTTCAATAGCAATAATCATTGGTTGATAGGATTCTAGTAGACTGGAGAGTAGCACTGTAAATAGCCATTCATCGTCAACTTCGAAACCAATGTTTCTGAGCTTGTGAGCAGTACACATTATTATGCTCACATATTTCTCTACGTTTTAACATGCAGTAAGTGAAGTATTACAGAGATCATGCAGCAGCCCATCACAGCGTGTCAACCAAGAGTTATCCCATACTTATTTTGCAGTACTACTCTCTTGTATGTGCACGTAATTTATTGAGTCAACTAGTAAATTTATCTTAGTTTTTGCCTTTGAGTCTCGTTTTGTGTCCACAATGACATATGTGGGGGGTTTTATGCAGTCCACAACTTCTCTTACTGTAGATGTGTATTTACAGCAAATCGCTAGGTTACGTAATTATCTCGGCCGGTTAACTTTTCAATTAATGCCAATTGATTGTTTGCTGACAATTTAAGAACCCTTATTCCAGATGTTACGAGAAATCACCTTTCAAATGTCGTATTGACGTTTTAGGTTAACTTTATTACTTTTCTCAGTAAATAAGCCTTTCTGGGCTTAAAAGAATTTATTATTTCTCAAGAAAAATTTATATTTAAGAATTTAGTGTTAAAATTACAACTTAACTGTCCACAGGCGCACAATTCAAATTACAATTTTAACAGTTTATGTGTAGTTTTAGTGCACTCCTACCAGCTCATCGCATCAGTTACAATTGGCTTCCCAAGAGGAGATGAAACATTATTTGTTTTAAGTAGTGTCAAAATTTTTCATTCTTTATAATAGTGTAAGCTACATTGAGCTGTAAACTAATAAGGGTTAACAAGACAGCATTAAGTTAACTAAGGAAAGCATATTATTATATTTAGTACGCTGGGTCAGCATCAGTAATATTTATACGATCCACATTCCGCACATTTTGGCAGATTGAAATAACCTCTTTCCGTAATTCGCCAAAGAGCATTATGGGATCGGATACCGAACAAAATAAAATTACACAAAGATCAGTTGTCAAGATTGTCAATGAGTTGTCAAAGAATACGAACCGTATTCCATATCAGTCTTCAGAATTTTGCCAAACTAATTTAAGAGTTTCTTTTCTATGAAACCTTTTTTCTAAATGTTAGTGTATTGATCTTTTTGCTTTAATTCAATTCAATATATATAAATTTGAACACTGAACAATTTCTAACATTATCTCAATCATCTAAATCTTATCAATATTAAAATTTGCCCTAATGTATATTATTTATTTCCTTGAAAAATATTACTTTTTACCAGTGTGCGTTTATATTCGGATTCAAACTCAGATAAATTTTTATTTATTTATAGATTTTATTATGATTAACCATGAGTGACAATAAAGTATGTATCTAAGGACATTTATATAAAATTTAAAAAACAAAAGAAAACTTACTGCATTGTCCCGGATGTGAATCGGGACGGTCTCAGTCGGGGATCGTCGTATCGGTACGGATATTCGAACCGGCACGACTTGGGCGCCGTGTCTGAAGGACAAAACTGGTGGGGTGCATCGTATATATATATATATATATATATATATATATATATATATATATATATATATATATATATATATACCGTATCAAAAATGATGAACGTGTCTACTCGCATATTGAGACGGAACATCAATACCCCTTTGTAAACAAAAAGGAAAGATATACATGCAATTATGTGGGCTGGCCGAACTGACTGGAGGGGATCATTTGGTTTTGCTGCGTTTAGCATGCGGTTCGTCTCCGCAGACGAGTCGGTGTCTTTGAACACATTATTTAATTATTTTTAGTTTTTTTTACTTATGCATTTATTTATTTAATTTAATTTTTGGGATACATTTTTATTTTGAAAAAAATGATATACCTTCAAAAAATATTTCATTTTACAGATTGAAAATTATACAAAGTTACGAAATTTAAATGGAGCATCCGAAGAACTCGAACTACATCCCTACGCATACGGAGAGTTACTAAATGTATTCGCAAAGATTAATTTACATTGTGTGCCGGCGCGCACCAGCACGGCGCATTGTCTCTGAGAGTAGGGATTCTTACTACCGGGCAAAACTTTACTCTCTTTATCGTGCATCCATCTCTTACAACATCCAGACACGAAGAGCATTTTTCGTACTGTATATATATATCAGTTACTAAATCAATAAACTATGTGTAGTTTGAGGAGGAAAGACAAGCCAAGTGAAAATCTTAATAAAACCCAAAAGTCTTCCGCCGTTTCAAGAGGCCTTAAGATTAAAATATCGGAACTAGAGGGTGAACTACAACGAATGAAAGTATGTAATGCAGTAAGCTGTCTGCTAAACTGCAGACACCTTCGGCAAATCCTGGAAATACTCCTACTTCTAACACCAATCCTTTCTCCCAACTAGCCACCCCACACCTCCAAAACACAAGTTTTCCACGAAGTGGGTCACGCCTATAAAGGTGATGTCGAAATCGTCTGATGATGACGCACCCCTGTGCTCACCGAAAGGACATGAAAGTACTGGAAGTCTTTATATCCATTAAGGTCAAAAGCCAAAAGTGAATAATTGGAACAGTTTACCAGCATCTGGTTCTGATTTTTATTCCAATCATTGTGCATCAGTGGATATATTTTTAGTAACTGGAGATTGAAACCTGCTCCGAGTGAATTGGACTAATGATGAGTATAGTGTTTTCATGAGTTCTGAGGTTTACTTTTTAGCAATATGGATGTTAATGATTGTGAGCACAAATCTTATGAAATTTTTTAAAATATGTTCCAACTTGATCTACCTGTAAAAATATTTAAGAACTATGTTTCTTAAGTTGTTCTATAAAGGGCTTATGACATTAACAATTCGTTATTCCTTTGCATTTCGTTGTCATAAACAAATTTAAATATTTTTCATAAAATCAAGTAGCACAAAAAGATTTCTTTATTTGGTTACCACCAAACTTTAATCAGTTCATATCGAAACATACCTCTCTTATACATAATTTGTTTTCAGAATAAATTCATTAAATTAAGATTGAAATCTGAAAGTACTATGTAAAAGGCAAATGGTGGAAAGATTCTAGTGGTCCAAGAATTGGATTTAATTGTACTTATAATTTTCATCTGTATTCAAGATTTTTATAATTAATGATATATTTTATGCTAAAACACACACAATTAAATTATTTAATTTAAATAGAAAACAAATAAACTATTTCGACGATTCGTTGTACATCAGGAATTAGTTACACATTGACAGACTGATTACTATCATATAAATGAAGATGAAATGAGCTATGACAAAGCCACACGATATCGGGAAATATGAAAAAAAAAAATCCAAGAAATCAAAAAAAGTACAAGAAAAAATCCCAATAAAGAAGAAAACAGCATTACCAAAAGTTCTACCAAAAAGGCTGAGGACTGGAATGTTCCCGTTGGAGTTCCACATATCTGTCTGTGTATAAAGCAGGTACTTTCATTTTGAGAATTAAGCATGTTTATAATAATTATAATTTTATAATTGTGGCGAAGAAATTTTTCCTATTGTAATCTGTACTTTATGACGGTAAATGCGTTTCCTAAATAATTATGTTTATATCATAAATAATTATGTTGTATATAGCTGTAAATCTTTCTACTGAATAATTGGAGGTTGAAAAAATCGACAATGTGACGAAACCATTTTATAACACCAAACTAAATTGTCGGCTTAAGTTAAACTAAGTAATTTTATTTGTAAAGTTAAGTTATATTTAATTATTTGTGAATCTCATTTATAGTCTTCCAGTGTAGGTTGAAATATAAGGATGAGATTGATTCGAAACAGTTCTACCATCAACAATATTATAACAAATCGAAAAATCATCACGATATTCCTTTGCTCTGTCAATTTGCTGACACTGTGGATTAAAACGAATAGAATTATAAGAAAAGATATAACTGAACCACAATTTGGTGAAATACAATATAAGAATCAAATCAAGTTTTGCTTGGGAGAAGACAACTTTTTTTATAAATTAAATACTTCTGACATATGTCATAAGGAAACGTAATCTTAGCAACAGAAATGTTTTTTTTGACAAACAATTGGTTGCTATTGAAACTTGAAATAAATGTAGACGAGAGATCTGCAACTGATTTGATTTCAGTGACTTTCAGGACACGTAATCTAAACCTTCAGACAGTAAGTTGCTATTTTTGTAACTGTTTAAATATTTCACCTTTTTAAATCAACAGTAAATTCACGTAGGTGATTCTCTCAGCTTGAATAACTGAGCGACATATTTCAACACTGAAATTTTCTTTTTCAACATTGGTTATCACCCTCAAATGATATACTAATCTTTCCATATTTGATAATTTTATATCGCAAATTATTTAGATTCCTCATGTCTGGATGACAAATTCAAATAATATCAACACAACTTATAAACCAAATCATAAAATAGTAATTTCTATTTTACAATTTTCTGCGTAAATATTGATTTGCAATCTTTGTTCGGTTGAAACTTATAATTAATGGCTTTATCATTTGCAGTTCTGCTAAAATTTTCATCTACTTTGGTGCATATATATTTTTGGTGTCTCCATATTTTCTTGACAGTATGCGTGTTTTGACAACTCACTGACAACATCGAGAACTAAAGATGGAGTATTTTCGTTCTGCTTATTCGCGATACTGATCATAGAATGAAGGTATTTTATACTACCAAACATCGCGGACCCTTGTATCCTATTAAGCAGTATTCTTCTAAAATATCTGTAATAATAATAATAATAATAATAATAATATCATAATTGAAAAGAAAGTTTATGCTCCTATAGACATTCAAGAAGTGAGACACAATTTACTTGCTTTACCTATATGCTCCATACTTGCTTTAAAAATATGTTAAAATCGTGGTAGTAACTCTCCATATGCGTTGGGATGTAGATGGAGTTCTTAGGATGCTTTATTTAAATTTGCCATCTGTAAAAAGAAATATTTTTTGAGGGTATCGCAAAAATTATCTTCAAAAATTGATTGAATAAATCATATTGTGGAAGAGACTGAAAAACACAGTGACCAAAGGTTTTTTTGAAAGAAGGAAAATAACGGAGCGATTTTTAATTAAGGATGACTCAATTTGATTATACGGCGTTGTAGTGCATTGATTCAGTCAACCAAAGGGGCGGTATATATAACACGATATTGTACACTAAATACTCTCTGTACTATGTAATATTGTATAACTTTGATTAACCTTTGATATATATACAAATCGGAATTCTTTTTTACAGTTTCTAAGACATCTTGGTGTTTTGATAATATATCATATGCCTAACTTTACTTAAATGAATTTTAATATGATTGGTAATATTTTGATTCAGCAAAATTAAAGCCCGCGGGAATTTTTCATGTGACTTTATTTTCGAGAATTTCATGACTAATTAACACTATTTGAAATCAGAGCTCTAAAATAGATATATTTTGTTATTAGTGTAACTGTTCCAATATGATTGATTAACTGCAATAAATTATGTACCTAAGGGAATTCAAATTTAAAAAACAATACAACACTTATTGTAAATTAGTAACTGTTATTTACAATTATTCCTACAACTTAATTTGAAATATTAACAATATCAACATTCAAGAGATGCAGTGAAACTTGAGAACACTAGGTATCTCATCATTCAAAAACTCAACAACTACATACACGCCATCAATTTATTTCAGATGTAATTCATAACACATAATTTCTTAAAAGAGTCAAATTTGATGATTAACATCAATGGATTGATTTTAAATGGAAAATGTGTAGGGTTTAACATAATGGTTAAGGCTTGACTAATACCATATGGAATAAATAATGAAATTATTTACTAACAATTTCTTAAAACAGGAGAATAAGTTTTTGAGAGACTCTGAAGCCGATGTCGTTTGTCTGCGGGAGACATTCCTAAAACCGGACATGGGATTCTTTATCCCAGGATACTCTATCCTCCGGGCTGATCGTTTTTCTGGAGCAGGTGGAGGGGTTGGCATTCTGATCCGGAACTCCATCAGGCACCAGAGGATCGATACGTCCCTCTTTCTGGGCGAGTCGATTGGAGTCGAACTCGCCCTAGAAAGTGGTCCGCTTAGGATTGTCTCGGCTTATGTTCGACCGACTGAGAGAGTTTCCTGACTCAATCTCCCGTCCATCCTGCATCCCAACTGTCGTACAGTCATTGCTGGGGTACTTCAACAGTAAGCACACAGCGTGGGGTTGTGTAAAATCTAACACCAACGGCGGTTTCCTGCTGCGGGCGTCACTGGACCACCGGTTCTCGGTGGAAACCACCGAGACGCCAAACCACTTCCCTGATAGTCCCTCATGCCGACCTGATATCCTTTCCATTTTCCTCTGCAAAAACATCACAGAGGTGCCGGAGGTCATTAACCACCAGGTGTTGTCTTCGGACCACAACCCGATCTCCCTGGCACTTAACGAGAATTGTTGCCAGTGGGAGCCTCGTAAAAGGAAAACCAACTGGTTGCAATTCCGTTATTTAATGGAAACCACCGATTTGCGGTGCAGGAACTCTGAAAGGGATATAGACGGTGAAGTGGATAGGCTGTCAAATGACATCCTGACAGCCTTAGAACGATCGACGCATGCTTGCCCTAACATCTGCAAGCAGCATAGTCTTCCTGGCGAGATTGTCACCCTCATCAGGAAGAAAAACCGTAGCAGGAAACTTTGGCAGCGTACTCGGGACCCCTTCATCAAGGCCCGGTACAACGCCCTGAGCCGTGAGGTCCGGGCCTGCCTGCTTGAACTCCGGAGCTCCTCGTTCCAGGAGTTCATAGCAGAGGCCGAACTCCATCCTCGTCGGACCTGGAAAGTCATAAGGTCTATCCGAGGGAGGCGTATGCGCTATCCGCACCTTGTTCATGATGGCATCAAAGTCGTCCTGGACAAGGATAAAGCGGAGGTGTTTGCAACTCCCTTGAGCGGCAATGCTCTCCAAACGCCAGTCTTCCTGGGTTTGTTGTAGAGCACAACTCCATCAGCCGTCAGGTGGACTCTATGACTTTCCCAAAACCTGATAGTGACATTCTTCCTACTTCTCCCAGCGAAGTCAGAGGTATCCTTAAAGCCCTCAATAACCGGAAAGGTCCCGGCCCAGACACCATCCCCAACGTGGCCCTTAAGAAGCTTGCTACCATTCAGGTGGTAATGCTTACTAACATTATAAATGCGATGCTCCGTCTCCACTACTTCCCGTCAGCATGGAAGGTGGCGACGGTAGTGTCCATTTTAAAACCCAACAAACCTGCCCACCTTGCTAGCAGTTATCGTCCCATTAGCCTCCTTTCCTCGCTAAGCAAGGTGGCGGAGCAGGTTATTCGGACTCGGCTTGAGGAATTTATGGCTGACCAGCACATCCTGCCGAACGCTCAGTTTGGATTTCGTCGAGGCCATGGTACCGGTCATCAGATTTTGCGAGTGACCGAGGACATGGCTGGAAGGCGTAACAAGGGGCAGCATGGTACCATGTTGCTCCTTGATGTCAAGCAGGCATTTGACAGGGTTTGGCACGCTGGTCTAATACACAAACTGGCTTCGTTAAATTTTCCTTCTTATCTGATCGGCACTATCCGCTCTTTCCTTTCCAACCGCTCCTTTCGTTCCAGGGTTGGAAGCGAGTTCTCTTCTTCGAGAACTATTACCGCTGGTGTCCCGCAAGGCTCCAAACTATCTCCTACTCTCTTCAATCTCTATTGTAGCGACATACCATCTTGTCCTAGAGTTACTATAGCAATGTATGCCGATGACGTTGCCTTAATTAGCTCCCACAGA
Organism: Aethina tumida; assembly: GCF_024364675.1. Taxonomy (NCBI): domain Eukaryota; kingdom Metazoa; phylum Arthropoda; class Insecta; order Coleoptera; family Nitidulidae; genus Aethina; species Aethina tumida. The sequence goes on from NC_065435.1 coordinate 27,225,576, forward strand.
TGTATAGTTTATGCGGAGATCCATATTAGGAACTTCCTGCCTAAACTGCTCTGTTGGTACTCTCGATGGAGATTGGAGATCAATCGTTCTAAATCCGAAGCTATCTTCTTCTCAAATCGACGAAGGTTGCCACCTAAATTCCTTATCAATGATCACCAAGTTGAGTGGAGTCCCAGCGCCAAGTACCTGGGTGTCATACTTGACAAGAAACTCAGTTTCTCTCGCCAGGTCGCTTTGGTAAAGAGGAAAGCTCTAGTAGCCTTTGTTGCTTTGAAATCTTTCTTCCTTTCTAAACGTCTTTCCTCTTTAGTTAAGCTGCGTGTTTTTAACGCGACAGTCCACTCTCTTTTCACTTATGCTTTTCCTATATGGGGCACCGCCGCCCCTTGGCTCATTAGGTCCCTGCAAGGGACCTACATGTGGCTAGTGAGGTCGGCCCTTGGTGTCCCATACTATATTCGTAACAGACAAGTCTGTTTCGAATACAACATTTCCTCTCTTTTGGAGCTGCGGCGCAAACATGCCCTCAATCTCCGGAGATCTATATTTCAACACTCTAATCCGGAGATGGCATGCTTGCATGACATCCAACCCTGTGAATCTGACAGATGCAAGAGACCTTGTCTCTTGGCTGTCTAGACCTCTGCGTCTCTTTGGGACATCTTTTCTTTAGTATGTGGCGGTTAGCTGCAAACCTCTTTAATTTTTTCCTTCTCTCTATTTTCCTAAACCTATATGATTATACTCTTAGGCCATGATCTTCGGATCGATGCCCGGAGAGGGGTTTTTAGTCGGTTAGTCCGACACTGCCTTCGACATCCAACAGAATGCGTCTTGTATATTTTCCCCTATTTGACCCAATAAAAAAAAAGAGAACTCTGGACCTGTACGTTTGTTTTGACAACTGACTGACAACTGATATTTCAGTTATTTCATTTTGCTTGTTGGTCGATTTTATATTGGCGATACCAAATATAGAAAGATGATATTCTAAATTGTCGAGATATTCTGAACACAGGATTCTATAATAATAATGGAGGAGCTATCCTCCTGTGACAGTTAACAGAGAAACATTTTTCTGATACAATTTAATTTACAATGCGAAAAAACATCTTATAATTGAAAATAAAGCTTACGCTATAACAGAGTCAAGAATTGAGACACAATTTTCTTAGAAAAGCATTTATTTGGAATACCGATCAGACATGTGTTAGATGATGATATTCTTCCAGGTAAATAGAAAGGAAGAATGTATGAATATTGAATGTGTTTCTTTTGTTTGATAAACAAACTGCCTTCGTTGCTAATGAACCCAGATTATGTACAAAACTATTCTTTGGTAAATTTACCTTCTAAACTTGTTCATTAAGTTATTGCGAAGAGCACAAAAAACTTGAGCAACTTTTATTTATCTTCTAAAGGGTTCTTATCCCATCAAATAACATTCGCAAAGTTCAATTTATATTGTGCATCACAATCTTCAAGTTTTGATTCACCACCACGATTTGAACTTTATTTTAAAGCAAGTATGGAGCATGTAGGTAAAGTAAATTGTGTTTCACCTCTTGAATGTTTATAAAGATTTTTTAGAAAAATACTAATTAATAGGATCCCAGGTTCCTATAATCGCGATTATAAATCAGCAACTAAGGCCAAGTTGTCCAATTTGTCAGCTCTCAAGAAAACGTGGAGACACTTAAAATATATATGCACAAACGTAGATGAAAATTTTAACAAAATTACAAATGATACAGCTATTAATTATAAATTTCATCTGAACAAAGATTGCAAATCAGAAAATTGTAAAGTGGAAATCACTTTTTCATGATTTTGTAGATAAAATGTGTTGACATTATTTGAAGTTGTCATCTAGAGATGAGGAATCTAATTAAATTTTGACATAAAATTAGCAAATTTGGAAAGATTGGTATCTTAGTGTTATTTGAGGGTAATAATCCAACCAAACGTGATAGAAAAAATTCAGTACCTAGGTGAAATTTCCGCTCACTAATTCTTGCTTAAAGAATCAACTACGTGAATTAACTTTTGATTTAAAAAGGTGAAATAATTAAACATTTACAATAATAGCAACCTACTCTCTGAAGGTTTCGATTACGAGTCACTGAAATCAAATCAGTTGCAGATCTCTCGTCGACATTTATTTTGAATCAAAGAAATACTGTCTGTGATTCTGCAGATAATTAACATGTGAATAGAAATTGCTTTTTTAACATTGTTAACTTTATACTTAAATGCCGATATATACTTTGTTACTAAGAGAGGTGAGGGATGTCGTCTTTCAAGTAAATTTGATTTGATCTTGCATTGTATTAATATTACATCAAGTTGTGGTTCAGTTATATGTCAACAAATTGACAGAGCAAAGAAATATCGAGATGAGATGAGTTATACTAAATGGTAGAACTGTTCCGAATCAAATTCATCCTTATATTTCAACCTACACTAAATGACCATAAATGTGATTCCCAAATATATATATATAATATAACTTTCCAAATAAAACTACTTTGTGTACCTTTAAGTTATGTGATTAATTTAATATAAGTTTGGTTGTTAACAAATGGTTTCGACCCATTGTCGATTTTTTTAACCTTCAACTATTCAGTGGAGGTACTTAAAAGTTATATGCAACATATTTTTTTAGGAAACACATTTAGTGATTACAGTACAGATTAAAATAAGGAAAAATTACTTCGGCACTAATCTAAAATTATAATTGCTATAAACAAGCTTCATTCTCAGATGATAGATGAGTTGAAACCTAGATCCACACTATGGAAACATTTCCATAAAATGAAAGTACTTGCTGTATACAGAGATAGAAATGTGGAACTCAAACGGGAACATTCCAGTCCTCAGCCTTTTTGGTAGAACTTTTGAATACGGTTTCTTGGTAATGATGTTTTCTTCTTTATTGTGATTTTTTCTTGTACTTTTTTCGGATTTCTTGGATTTTATATCATATTTCATAGCCTCAGAGAAAATATTTGCCGATGTCGTCAGGTTGTGTTGTGGCTCATTTCATCTTCATTTATATGATGGTAATCAGCCTTTCCATGTGAACGTAACTCCTCGTGCCCAACGAATCGTCGAAATACTTTAAAAAAGATATATAAAATTACTATTAAATATTAATTTTATTATATATACCAATTTTATTTGTTTTTCATTTAATTTAAATAATTTAATTGTGTGTTTTATCATAAAATATGTCATTAATTATAAAAATCTTGAATACAGATGAAAATTATACTTACATTTAAATCCAATTCTTGGGCCACTAGAATCTCTACACCATTTGCCTTTTGCATCGTACTTTAAGATTTCAATCTTAATTTATTCTGAAAACAAATTAATTAGGTATTAATGTGTTGTTTTAAGGAGCGTCATATACATGAAAGTACTTATTCTTTGTTTAGTTGGGAATTCCTGTAAGTAAATTAATGAATTTAGACAAAAATATTCCCTAAAAATAACAGTTTGATACGATCTGTTTCATTTCTAGCATTACTATACACAAGTATTTCTTCCGATTATCATTTCCAATGAGGCAGGGACTCATTAATAAAAGCGAGAATATTTATCTAATAATCTTGAATTGAAGCGTAGGAGCAACTTCAGAGAGATGTGGTTCGTATGAAACAAAAGTTTGAACTGATTAAAGTTTGGTGGTAAACAAGTAAAGAAAACTTTTTGGTCTACCTGATTTTATGAACAAAATTGAAATTAGTTTATGACAACGAAATTCAAATGTCTACAAATAAATAACGAATTAATAAATAAAACATTGAAATTTGTTTATGGGAACGGAATTCAAATGTCTACAAATGAATAACGAATAGTTAATGTTATAAGCTCTTTAGAGAACAACTTAGGAAACTTAGTTTTTAATTTTTTTACATGTAGATAAAGTAGGAACATATTGTATAGAATTTCATAAGACACAATCAACCAATGATAATTGATAGTTTAAAGTGTAAACCTCAGTACTCATGCAAACACTATACTTACTCATCATTGGTCCAATTCACTCGAGGCAAGTTATGTTATAATATCTAGACATCGTGTATAACGGTTGTGATGACAACGGAGAATAAAAACAACAGAAGAGCGTAGTTATACAAACAGAGTTAAGTTGTAAGAGCAGAGTTAGTTGTATACAGCCCACCAATGTTGTAAAATAGTCAATAAGCGTTTTACTGAGTACCTTGCATTGTCATTCCACGTCGCCTTGTAAGCAGGCATATTCTAACTATTAACTTTTGTATTTTGACCTTAATGGAAACAAATACTTCCAGTGCTTCCGTGTCCTTTCGGTGAGCACAGGGGTGCGTCGTCAGGATTTCGAGAACACCTCCATAGGCGTATCCCACTTTGTGGAAGACTTCTGCGTTTTGGAGGTGTGGGGTGGCTGGTCGGGAGCAAGGATTGGTGTTAGGGTTAGAAGTAGGAGTACTTCCAGGATTTACCGATGGTATCTGTAGCTTGGCAGACAGCTTAATGCATTACTTACTTTCATTCGTTGTAATTCACCCTCTAGTTCCGAGATTTTAATCTTAACGTCTAGTTTTCAGGTACCTCTTGGCTTATCTTTTTCGCGGACTCTACACATGGTTTATTGGTTTAGTAACCGAGGTTACCAGCCAAACTCTTCTCTTTTGTCTGAATATGGCAACTCTTATAACTAAATTCAAACAGAAGGACGAACGTTATCTCTAACTCCATTTGGGGGTCTGATGTCGGTGTGGCGCTTTGCCGAATTTTGCTGTTGTTACTTACTTTAGATAGTTAACTCTTTCGGAACTTCGAACGGAGTCGTGCTCAGGGTTTACCGCGCGGTTGACCTTTCTTTCTGCCAATAGAACCTGGATTTGAACCGCCTTTTCCTTTTCTTCATTCACGATTTTTGTCTCTTAGTATGAACTTCTTGTGGAACGGAACTGGCGATGTGCCGTCCGGTTCCAATAGGATTCGGAACCACTCGACCTTTTGCAGGCACACTTGCTGTTTTCGCATTTCATTATCACTAATTCGGTTATTAAACTGTTTATAGTACGAAAACAAAAATTTAATTCAGTTGTTTCTTGGATTGGTAAGCAAGGTTACCAGACAAGTAAACAAATTTTTTCATTTGTCTGAATTTGGTAACTAACTAAATTCAGACAAAAGATGGACACTAAATAAACACAAAAATATCACTACAAACACTTTTGAAAACTGAGGTGTGAGTGTGATGAGAATAATAGTCGATGTTACAAGAACACTGATCGTTTATTATATTATTACAAAGTGTGCTAGAAACGTCAAAGACTAAAAACTAAGAACTAAAAACCCTGCGTAGCATGACGCTTGCGTTAGGGCATCTATACAGAGGGGTTCCAAGTATCAATGTGCAATTTCATTCCTTAACAAACACTTTTCCGTAGTTGCTACTCAAATTTGGATAAATGACGATTGTTACCGCTGCCATTGGTAACGACAGAAAGGTCTCTTATTGTTAGACTTTCAACCTCAATTGTATAACTTTATCCTGCACGCACTGGGCCCATAACCTCAGAGAATATGCAAGAAATTGCAGTAATTTATTCAATCAAATAATTGAAATACAAAGGATGAATCAACAAAAAAGACGGCTACTACTGAGCCCTTGAGCTGTTTCTCTCAAACTGACTCTCACTGTTTCTTGATCACCAAGGTTACCTCGGTCCCTTCATTTGTCAATTGTTATTGTTTTTTAACATACTTTATTCTATTTTATTGTTTATATTAACGTTATGTCTAACTCCATTTGGGGGTCTGATGTCGGTGAGGCGCTTTGCCGAATTTTGCTGTTGTTACTTACTTTAGATAGTTAACTCTTTCGGAACTTGGAACGGAGTCGTGCTCAGGGTTTACCGGGCGGTTGACCTTTCTTTCTGCCAATAGAACCTGGATTTGAACCGCCTTTTCCTTTCCTTCTTTCACGGTTTTTGTCTCTTAGTAGGAACTTCTTGTGGAACGGAACTGGCGATGTGCCGTCCGGTTCCAATAGGATTCGGAACCACTCGACCTTTTGCAGGCACACTTGCTGTTTTCCCATTTCATTATCGCTAATTCGGTTATTAAACTCTTTATAGTACGAAAACAAAAATTTAATTCAGTTGTTTCTTGGATTGGTAACCAAGGTTACCAGACAAGTAAACAAATTTTTTCATTTGTCTGAATTTGGTAACTAACTAAATTCAGACAAAAGATGGACACTAAATAAACACAAAATTATCACTACAAACACTTTTGAAAACTGAGGTGTGAATGTGATGAGAATAATAGTCGATGTTACAAGAACACTGATCGTTTATTATATTATTACAAAGTGTGCTAGAAACGTCAAAGACTAAAAACTAAGAACTAAAAACCCTGCGTAGCATGACGCTTGCGTTAAGGCACCTATACAGAGGGTTCCAAGTATCAATGTGCAATTTCATTCCTTAACAAACACTTTTCCGTAGTTGCTACTCAAATTTGGATAAATGACAATTGTTACCGCTGCCATTGGTAACGACAGAAAGGTCTCTTATTGTTAGCGACTTTTGTCAATTGTTCAAAGTGCAACCAGGGAATATTGTTGATAGTAACAATTTTTGTTTGAGTTGTTCGTCCTTCTTCTGTCTGAATTTAGTTATAATAGTTACCATAATCGAAAGAGAAGAGTTGTTAACGCTAATCCCAAATCTTTATCCCAACCAGCCACCCACACTCCTGCAAAGTCTTCCAGATCCAAAACTCAGGAACTCGGTCACCCCCAAGGAGGTGAGGTCGAAATTGTCTAACTGCGACCAGTTATGATTCATTGTTCAAATTTATGTACATCGAATTGTATTAAAGTATTTTAAACCAAGTACACTAAGAATTAGAAGAGACTTCTCATAGAGAAGAAACTTTTAAATTGGTTTGGGAAAAACCAGCGCTAATGATTAGCCGTCTCAGATCTCAATTTCGGTTAATATTTTTTGACAGCTCATTGACAATCTTGGCAACTGATCTTTGTGTAATTTCGTTTTGTTTGGTGTTCAATCCTATAATGCTCTTTGGCGAATTACTGAGAGAGGTTATTTCAGTTTGCCAAAATATGCGGAAAGTGGGAAGGTCCTAATTATGTGATGTGAATTTATAAGTTTAACAGAATTGAAAAAAAGCAGCTAAAAAAGATGTTTAAGTTTTATTATTATCTTATCAAAGAAAATATATAAAATTTTGATATTTGTTAGGAATAGCAATGTCTAATTAACAATTCACACACTTTTGTCGATGCATATTCTTCAGACAACAAAAGTATGTTTTACTTTTGATTAATAAACATATCGCTTTCATTGCTGTTGAAACCTGAATATGTACAAAATATCATTTGATTTCAAAACTGATCTTGAACAATTATTTGATAACTTCTTACAATTTCGTCATTGGAAAGACAAAAACAACAAAAGAAATAAGTATCTACACTTCGTTAGCTGTTTGTTTCACTTTTTAGCCTTCAATGCAGACACAAATCTAATATTTTTGTTTATATTCAAAAAGTTAATTATAATTTTGTCCAGATTGATGTTTTCAATGAACTCAGAAGTCTTGATTTATCTAGTAATAGAGGTCCTTATGATATTCCTTCTACAGTATTGAACGAATTGTGGATTCTCATTAACAAAGCCTCTAACAATGAAATTTAAAATGTTTTTAAAATCTACTTTATATCCTAACGTACGTAAAAAATCTTTTGTTATACCTACCTTAAAGGATGGAGGTAGTTTACTTGTTGTTTTCCAAAATTGCCTAAAAAAACAATTCCAAAATAATTATGCCATAGTTCCAAAATATTATAAATGAGAGTCAACATGAATTTTGCAAATGTAAATCTTCTGCGACCAACCTTCTTATTTATAACCTCTCGACAGTTGGTGCTCTTGAAAATCATTTACAGGTTGATGCTGTTTATACAGACATTTAAAAGGCATTTGATAGAATCCGCCATGATTTATTGTTTGCTAAACTAAATGGGCTGGATTTGACAAGTAATTTTTCCACTGTAAATAATCATAACGATTGTAATGTAAAGTGATTAGTTTTTATAAAAAAATTAATCAACACCATATTCGCAAGTTATACTTTAGATAAAAGATATTAATGTAATGTGTTTGAAATTTAAAAATGAGTAATAGATTGGGCGGTAGTTTTTCTAGAAAAGTTGGTTCGGCTCAAGCTAAACTGAATTTGGGTAAATGTAAAAGAAAAGCTGGAGCATATCTTGGTGCTTTTGCCCACACATTAAAGTAGCTTTTTACACAAATACTGCTGTAGGATCCCAGGTTCTGCGATGCTTTGTCGTATAAAATAACCTCTTTCCATAATCGGTATCGCGATTATAAGTACAGCAATTAAGAAGAACGAAATACTCTCACATTAGCTGTCAAAATTCCCAGAGTTGTCAAAACGTGCGGACTCCATAGGAACTCGTTAGGAATATTTAAACAATTACAATAATGGCAACTTGATGCCATTATTGTGGAGATGTCGATTACTTGTCCTGAAAGTCACGGAAATCAAATTAGTTGCAGATCTATCGTCGACATACAAAAACTGTCTGTGATTCTGACAGATAATTAACATGTGAAAAGAAATTGTTTTTGTTAACTTTGTTAACTTTATATTTCCATTAGAATAGATTGCTGCTAAGAGAAGTTCCAACTATTATAATTTAGTTTGAATATGTGATACCGACGACGTGAGGGATGAAATTGAAAACAGGATAACTAGATGTATATACACATAAATAAAATTTTAATTAATTAGTAATTACAAAACTAAACGAACATTTGGGAGTGGGTGTGGGATTGAGTGACATTTTGCGAACTTTCAAGTTTCAATAGCAATGAAGGAATTTTGTTTATCAAATAAAAGAAAATAACATTTATGTTGTTAAGATTACGTTTCTTTGTGACATATGCCAGACGTTAAAATATAAACGAAACATCCAATGTCCAATTAAACCTTATTCGAAATATGTAATTTAGAAAAAAGTTGTCTTCTTTCAAGTAAATTTGATTTGTTTCTTTCATAGTATTAATATTACATCAAATTGTGGTTCAGTTATATTTTTAATATATTTCTATTTGTTTTAATCGAAAGTGTCAACAAATTGACAGAGAAAAGAAATATCGAGATGATTTTTCGATTTGTTATAATAACTTTAATGACAGTGATTCATTTATTTAATGACCACGTTACAAATCACATCTGTGTGTGAAATGATATGGTCAAATGTCACGTGTTGATTACCAGGAAACTTTTGCACAAACAGTCAGGTGAGATTCAATACGATTGTTACTATCTGTGGCTGTACAAAATAATCACAAAATCAAGTAACTAGACGTAAAGACAGCATTTTTATATGGAGAACTTGAACACACCTATTTATGACTTAACAAGAAGGGTTGGATCATGACGAAAACATGGTATGTAAATTGAACAAGTCACTATATGGGTTAAAACAATTCCCTCGCTGCTGGAATGCAAAATTCGACTCTACACCGAAAAGAGTTTTAGTAGTAGTTTTAGTATTTATACGGAACAAATTTTAAACAGATTTGAAATGACTAATGCTAATCCTAATACTGTTCCAGTCGACCCTCACATAAAGCCACAGTGGGAAGATACTACCTCACTTCTGCTGTTCATAAAAACACAGCTTGTTCCGTCAAATTTTATTTGGCTACCATCGCAAATAATCTGACTTAGAGACAATAGATTTGTTGCCAGTTTAGGAACACATAATACTTTTGTAAAAAGCACCTTTTTGTTTTGACCTTCATCGTCATAATGGTCCAACCTCACTTGTACTGAACATTGCACAGATTATACTTTGTTGTTTGCGACTCTATTTTTATGTATGACAGGAGCCGTCATATTTTCAAGCATGTTCTTACGTCTTGTCATGTGTGACGATGCACCGGAAGCCACTTGCCATGGGTCATTTTGGCTGGATGTTGCCTCAAACACAACAGCATATGATGAACTACTTGCTTTTTGTTGAACATTCTTGGTCCTGGATTTGCATTTGAGGACTTTTATGACCTTACTTATATAGTAGCTCCCTTACTTACTTTGTTTCTTGTGGTTGTTCTTGTTGACTGAGAATACTGTTGAGTCACTTTCAGATTATTTAACATCTTGTGATAGTTTTGATTTCACAGAAATTGAAGTTATCTTCATGCCGGAGCTTTCAATAGCAATAATCATTGGTTGATAGGACTCTGGTAGACCGGAGAGTAGCAATGTAACTAGCCATTCATCGTCAACTGCGAAACCAATGTTTCTGAGCTTGTGAGCAGTACACATAATTTTGCTCACATATTTCTCTACGTTTTGACATACAGTAAGTGAAGTATTATAGATATCACGCAGCAGCCCATCACAGCGTGTCAACAAAGAGTCATCAAATACTTATGAAAACGTATCCCATACTTCTTTTGCAGTACTACTCTCTTGCATGTGCACGTAATTTATTTAGTCAACTAGTAAATTTATCTTAGTTTTTGCCTTTGTGTCTCGTTTTGTGTCCACAATGACACATGTGGTGGGGTCTATGCAGTTCCACAACTCCTCTTGCTGTAGGTATGTTTTTAGAGCAAATCGCCATGTTACGTAATTATCTCGGCCGGTTAACTTTTCAATTAATGCCAATTGATTGTTTGCTGACAATTTAAGAACCCTTATTCCAGATGTTACGAGAAAACACTTTTCAATTGTCGTATTGACGTTTTAGGTTAACTTCATTACTTTTCTCAGTAAGTAAGCCATTCTGGGCTTCCCTGGGCTTTTCTGGCTTCATAACCTGTTAATTTTTCTTAAAAGAATTTATTATTTCAGAAGAAAAACTTATATTTAAGAATTTAGTGTTAAAATTACAACTTAACTGTCTACAGGCGCACAATTCAAATTACAATTTTAACAGATTATGAGTAGTTTCAGTACACTCCTACAGGTCATCACAACAGTTACAATTGGATTCCCAAGAGGAAATGAAACATTATTTGTTTTAAGATGTGTTATAATTTTTCATTCTTTATAATAGCCTAAGCTACATTGCGCTGTAAATTGAGAAGAATGCTTCAGGTAAACTACTTTTGGTTAACAAGACAGCATTAAATTAACTGAGGAATGCATATTATCGGATTTTGTAAGCTAGGTCAGCTCGTTGATTAATATTTATGTGATCCCATTTTCCGCACATTTTGGCAGACTGAAATATCCTCTTTCTGTAATTCGCCAAAGAGCATTATAGGATCGGACGCCAATCAAAACAAAATTACACAAAGATCAGTTGTCAAGATTGTCAGTGAGTTGTCAAAAAATACGAGCCGAAACTGAGACTGAGACGTCTAGCCATTAGCGCTACCAAATAATTCCATTCAATTAGAAACATTAAATAATTACTTTAATAACAAGGAGTTTATTTTCTATGAGAAGGCTCTTCTAATTCTTAGGGCACTTGGTCTAAATTACTTTAACACAATTCAATATACATAAATTTCAACACTGAACCATAAATGGTGGGGTGCGTCGTAGTTACACAATTTCGACATCACCTCCTTGGGGGTGACCGAGTTCCAAGAAGTTTTCTGAGTTTTGGAGCTGGGAGACTTTGCAGGAGTAGGGGTGGCTAGTTGGGACAAAGATTTGGGATTAGCGTTAGGAGTAGGGGTACCATCAGAGTTTACCGATAGTATCCCTAGTTTAGACGACAAAGCTGTGTAAGCACTCTTTCACTCTCTGTATCTCACCTTCTAGTTCCAAAATTTTATTCCTAAGGAAATCGGGTACCTCTGGAAACGTCAGCAGACTTTTGGGGTTTATTGAGTTTTTCATTTAGCTTTTCTTTTTTCCGGACCCTACACATAGTTTATTGGTTTAGTAACCGAGGTTACAAGCCAAATTAACAACTCTTCTCTTTCGATTATGGTAACTATTATAACTAAATTCAGACAAAAGAAGGACGAACATCTCAAAAAAAAATTGTAATTATCAACAATATTCCCTGGTTGCTACCCACACTTTGAACAATTGACAAAAGTCGCTAACAATAAGAAACTTTTCTGTTGTTATCAATGGCAGAGGTAACGATCGTCATTTAACCAAGTTTCGGTAGCAACCACGGAAAAGTGTTGGTAGTGATATTTTCGTTTTTATTTAGTGACCCTATTAAAGTTCCTATTAAAAGACAAGAGCCGAGAAATAAGAAAAGGAAAAGGAGGCCCAAATCCAGGTTCTATTGGCAGAAAGGAAAGCGGTACCACATCCAACGACACAGCTAATTATTGTAAAGCCGGTTACATTAGAGTACATTAGAGTACCAATTAATTCTCTGTATCGTGTGAGGTCTTTGAATGGTTTTAAATCTCTGTTAAATTTTGAGTTGCAGTCATACAGTGTTTTACTTGGATTGCAATCCACCATTCTGAATTTCTCTAAAACATATTTTTTTTGTTTAAGTGTTACTCCTTTCTTACTTTGGTTAATTTCTATTCTAAAGAAAAACCTAGCAATCTTTGATCTTCAATTTCTCAGCTAATTCTCTCTTAATTTCATTACCAGTTTGATTTTCGACAGTTCTATTGTACTCCTTAAATTTTTCAAAAACTTCTCTCTTTGACTTAAGGAAAAAACCTGGCACCACCTATTATATTCGTCTATTAATGTAAGAAGATATCTGGATCCACCGCTGAATCTGACTCGCATTGGTCCGCAGATATCTGAATGAACAATATTCAGTAACTGCTTACTTCTTCCTTCTCTATCAGTAAAGGGTTTCCTTGCTTGCTTACCTCGTTGACATTGTCACACCACATGGGTAATTTATCATTATCCAATTTATTACCGTGTACCAGTCGCTTTCTGTACAAATCCTGTACGCCCTTATAATGTAGGTACTCTAGTTGTCTATACCACAGGACCATTTTGTTTGAATTTCTATGCATTATTCACTTGTAGACATTTGAATTTCGTTGTATATAAATATTTTACAATATATTTCATAAAATCAAGTGGCCCAACAAGTTTTCTTTATTTGTTTACAACAAAACTCTAATCAGTTCAGACTTTTATTTCATAAGAAACACATCTTTCTGAAGTTGCTCCTACGCTTCAATTCAAAATTAATAGTTAAATATTCCCTCTTTATTAATGAGGTTCTTCCTCATTGAGAATTGTAATTAGCAGAAATACTTATGTACAGTAGTGCTAGAAATGAAACCGATCTTACCAAACTGTTATTTTTAGGGAATAGTTTTGGCTAAATTCATTATTTATATTTACAGGAATTCCCATCTAAACACAGAATAAGGCTCCATAAAATAACACATTGATTTGTTTTCAGAATAAATTATGATTATATTTTTATTGGAGCAAAGAAGGGGGAATCTACAAGACGTAGTGCCGGACTTTACCGACTAAAAACCCCTCTCCGGGCAATGATCCGAAGATCATGACCTAAGAGTAGTTAACCATAAAGGTTTAGGAAAATATAAGGGAAAACTAAAGAGGTACGTAACAATCGCTACATAGTAAAGAAAAGATGTTCAAAAGAGACGCAGAGGTCTAGACAGCCAAGAGACAAGGTCTCTTGTATCTGTCGGATTCACAGGGTTGGATATCATGCAAGCATGCAATCTCCGGATTAGAGTGTTGAAAGATAGATCTCCGGAGGTTGAGGGCATGCTATTTTCTCTGAGGCTATGAAATATGAAAAAATATGCAAGAAATCCGAAAAAAGGTCAAGAAAAAGTCACAATAAAGGAGAAAACAGCAATACCAAGAAACCGTCTTCAAAAGTTCTATCAAAAAGGCTGAGGACAGGAATGTTCCCATTGGAGTTCCACATATCTGTCTGTGTATAAAGAAGGTACTTTCAATTTATGGAAAGTTTTCCATAGTATGGGCATACTTTTCAACTCAAATAACATCTGAGAATTAAGCATGTTTATAGTAATTATAATATTAGAATTGTGCCGTAGTAGTTATTACTTATATTTTAATCTGTAATTTATGACGAAAAATGTGATTCATAAATAATTATATTGTGTATACCTGTATATTTTTTCTCTGAATAATTGGATGTTGAAAAAATCGGCAATGTGTCGAAACCATTTTATAACACCAAACTAATATTAAAATATCGACATAAGTTAAACAAAGTAGTTTTATTTGTAAAGTTATGTTATATTTAAATATTTGGGAATATCATTTATGGTCATCCACTGTAAGTTGAAATACAAGGATGAGATTGATTCGAAACAGTTCTACCATCAAAAATATTATAACAAATTGAAAAATCATCACGATATTCCTTTGCTCTGTCAATTTGCTGAGACAGTGGATTAAAACGAATTATAAGAACAGATATAACTGAACCACAATTGGGTGTTATATTAATACAATGTAAGAATCAAATCAAATATGCTTGAGAGAAGACAACTTTTTTATAAATTACTACATAGTTCTGACATATGCCATAAAGAAACGTAATTTGACATGTTATTTTATTTTTTGACAAACAATTCGTTGCTATTGATACTTGTTTGCAAAATGTCACTCAATCACACACTCACTCGTTTTATTTTTTAATTACAAATTAATTAAAATTTTATTTGTTTTCAATTCTATTCCTCACCTTATAGTAGTTGAAACTTCTCTTAGCAGCAATCTATTCTAATGGAAATATAAAATTAACAAAGTTAACAAAAACAATTTCGTTTCACATATTAATTATCTGTCGAAAATAAATGTCGACGAGAGATCTGCAACTGATTTGATTTCAGTGACTTGCAGGGCTCGTAATCTAAACCTTCAGACGGTAAGTTGCTATTTTTGTAACTGTTTAAATATTTCACCTTTTTAAATCAACAGTAAATTCACGTAGTTGATTCTTTCAGCTTGAATAAGTGAGCGACAGATTTCAACTATGTACTGAATTTTTCTCCTTCACCTTTAATTATCACCCTCAAACAACACTAATATACCAATCTTTCCATATTTGATAATTTTATGTCGTAAATTATTTAGATTCTTCATGTCTGGATGACAAGTTCAAATAATGTTAACACAATTTATAAACCAAATCATGAAATAGTGATTTCTATTTCACAATTTTCTGGGGAAATAAAGATTTGAAATCTTTGTTGGGTTGAAATTTATAATTAATAGATTTATCTGTTGCAGTTTTGTTAAAACTTTCATCTACTTTAGTGCATATATATTTTTAGTGTTTCCATATTTTCTTGGGAGTAGGCATGTTTTGACAAAACACTGACAACATCATCGAGAACTAAAGTTGTAGTATTTTCGTTCTGCTTATTCGGTTATCATATAATCGCGATACCGATCATGGAAAGAAGTAATTATATACAATCAAACATCGCGGAGCCTTGTATCCTATTAAGCAGTATTCTTCTAAAATATCTGTAATAAGGTATATCATAATTGAAATGAAAGTTTATGCTCTTATAGACATTCAAGAAGTGAGACACAATTTACTTGCTTTACCTGTATGCTCCATACTAGCTTCAAAAATATGTTAAAATCGTGGTAGTAACTCTCCATATGCGTTGGGATGTAGATGGAGTTGTTAGATACTTTATTTAAATTTGCATTCTGTAAAAAGAAATAATTTTTGAGGGTATTGCAAAAATTATCTTCAAAAATTGATTGAATAAATCATATTGTAGAAGAGAATGAAAAACACAGTGACCAAAGATTTTTTTGAAAGAAGGAAAATAACGGAGCGATTTTTAATTAGGGATGTCTCAATTTGATTATACGGCGTTGTAGTGCGTTGATTCAGTCAACCAAAGGGGCGGTATATATAACACGATATTTTACACTAAATACTCTCTGTACTCTGTAATATTGTATAACTTTGGTTAACTTTTGATATATATACAAATCGGGATTTTTTTTTACAGTTTCTAAGACATTTTGGTGTTTTGTTAATATATCTTATCTCCTAACTTTATTTAAGTGAACTTTAAATATAATTGGTAATATTTTGATACAGCAAAATAAAAGCCCACGGGAAATTTTCATGTGGCTTGATTTCCGAGAATTTCATGATTAATTAACACTATTTGAAATCAGAGCTCTGAAATAGATATATTTCGTTATTAATGTAATTGTTACAATATTCCGCCTTGAATAACTGCAATAAATTCTGTATCTAAGGGAATCCAAATTTAAAAAAACAATAGAACACTTGTTGTAACCTAGCATCTGTAATTTACAACTGTTCCCAAAACTTAATTTAAAATATTAACAATTTCAACATTCAAGAGATGCTGTGAAACTTTAGAACAGTAGGTGTCTCACCATTAAAAAAATCAACAACAACATACGCGCCATTAATTTATTTCAGATGTAATTCATAAGGAATAACACATAATTTCTAAGGAAAGTCAAATTTGATGATTAACATCAGTGGATCAAATTTAAATGGAAAATGTGTGTGGTTTAAATTAACGGTTAAGACTTGAATAATACTATTTGGAGTAAATAATGAAATTATTTATTAACAATTTCTTAAAACGAGGGAATAAGTTTTTGATAACTCTGGTTCTGTACGTGTGTTTTGACAACTAACTGTCAACTGATGTTGGAGTTATTTCATTTTGCTTGTTGGACGATTTTATAATGGCCTTACCAAGTACACAAAGTTGTTCTTCTAAATTGTCGAGATATTCTGAACACAGGATCCTATAATAATAATCGAGGAGCTAGTTTCCTGTCACAGTTAACTGTGTAGCATTCTGCTGATATAATTTAATTTACAATGCGAAAAAATATCTTATTCTTGAAAATAAAGCTTACGCTATAACAGAGTCAAGAATTGAGACGCAATTTACTTGGAAAATCATTTATTTAGAATACCGATCAGACATGTAGTAGATGTTAAGATTCTGCATATAGCATATAGATAAACCAAGTAAATTGTGTGTCACCTCTTGAATGTTTATCTTTCTTTTCAGTTATGTTATACCTTATTGCACGGTAAAGTAGTTTTTTTAGAAAAATACTACTTAAAATGATCCCAGGTTCCTATAATCGCGATTATAAGATTAGCATCTAATTAAAATGAAAATACCCCAACATGCCCAAGTAGTCTAATTTGTCAGCAAGTTGTCAAAACGTGCGTAGCGGTTACGAGCTCTCAAGAAAACGTGGAGACACTTAAAATATATATGCACTAAAGTAGATGAAAATTTCATCAAAATTACAAATGAGCTATTAATTATAAATTTCAACTCAACAAAGATTGCAAATTTTTACACAGAAAATTGTGATTTGATTTTGTTTATAAATTGTGTTGTCATTATTTGAACTTGTGATCTAGACATGAGGAATCTAAATAAATTTTGACATAAAATTAGCAAAATTAGAAAGATTGGTATCTTAGTGTTGTTTGAGGGTGATAATCCAACCAAACGTGAAAGAGAGAAATTCAGTACCTAGTTGAAATTTGCCGCTCACTAATTCTTGCTTAAAGAATCAACTACGTGAATTATTTTTTGATTTAAAAAGGTGACATATTTAAACAGTTACAATAATAGGAACCTACTGTCCGAAGGTTCCGATTACGAGTCACTGAAATCAAATCAGTTGTAGATGTCTCGACGACATTTATTTTCCATCAAAGGAATACTGTCTGTGAATCTGACAGATAATTAACATGTGAATAGAAATTGTTTTCATTAACTTTATACTTAAATGCAGAAATATATTTTGCTACTAAGAGACGTGGGGGATGAAATTGAAAACAAGTAACTTGCCTGATGTATATACACATAAATAAAATTTTAATTAATTAGTACTTACAAAATTAAACAAACATTTTGGAGTGAGTGTTGTATTGAGTGATATTTTGCAATCTTTCATGTTTCAGTAGCAACGAAGGAAGATTGTTAGTCAAATAAGAGAAAATAACATTTATGTTGCTAAGATTACGTCACCTTATGATGTATGTCAGCCTGTGCAATTATAGGCAAGAGTTATGGTTAATTCAATAAAACCTAATTCGAAATATGTGGTTTGTAATCACGTTGTCTTCTTTCAAGTAAATTTGATTTGATCTTATATTGTATTAATATTACATCAAATTGTGGTTCAGTTATATTTTTTGTTATAATTCTATTCGTTTGAATCCACAGTGTCAACAAATTGACAGAGCAAAGAAATGTCGAGATGAGTTATAATAACTTTAATGGTAGAACTGTTCCGAATCAATTTCATCCTTATATTTCAACTTACACTAAATGACTATAAATGTGGTTCCCAAATATTTAAATATAATGTAACTTTCCAAATGAAACTACTTTGTTTAAGTTTTGTGGTTAATTTAATTAATTTTAACCTCCAATTAGTTAGTGGAAAGAAGTACTTAAAAGATATATGCGACATAATTTTTTAGGAAACACATTTACTGATTACAGTACAGATTAAATTTTAAGGAAGAATTACTTCGGCACTATTCTAAAATTATAATTAGAATAAACAAGCTTAATTCTCAGATGTAGGATGAGTTATAAGGTAGGTCCATATTATCGAAACATGGGACTCGAGATGGCGATATGTGGGACAAGAATTGAACTTCTATCCAAAGAAAATTTCGACACGAGGCGGATTCAGGTAGAGGCGTTACTTACCAAAATCGATACCTGGAATTTCGTTAATGAAGTATCAAAGTCAGTTAGATGTCAGGGTGACAAAAAAAGTGAATCAGCGCTTAAAACGTGGATGTAAATAAGATAAAAAGGTAAATGCGGACATAATCCTATGTATAAACCCATCGGACCTCAAGAGTATCAAAGGATGCGAGATTTCCAGAGATGTATGGCACTTTTGAAACAATTATGTTATATATTTTATATATTTTATATTATTTGATTAAGTATAAATAAAATTGGATAACGATAAATTACCCACGTGGTGTGGCATATATCAATGAGGTAAATATGCAAGGACACCCTTTACTGCCAGAGAATTAAGAAGTAAGCAGTTACTGAATATTGTTCATCTGCGGACCAAAGCGAGTTAGAACCAGAGGTGGATCAAGATATCTTCTAACATTTATAGACGATAATAGTGGATGGTGCAAGGTGTATTTTCTCATGTCAAAAGGAGAATTTCTTGAAAAATTTAAGGAGTACAAAAGAACTGCTGAAAAACGAACTGGTAATGAAAGTAAGAGAGAATTAGCTGAGAAATTGAAGATCAAAGAATGCTAGGTTTTTTTTGGAATAGAAATTAACCAAAGTAAGAAAAGAGTAACACTTAAACAAAAAAAATATATTTTAAAAAGTTAACACAGATTTAAAAATGTTCAAAGACTCCACACGATACAAAGAATTAATTGGTAGTCTAATGTACTCTAATCCAGCCGATCAAAACTGGGGCTTTATAATAATTAGCTGTGTCTTTCTGACAATCGAACCTGGATTTGAGCCGCCTTTTCATTTTCTTATTTCACGGTTTTTGTCTCTTAATAGGAACTTCTTCTGAAATGAAACTGGCGATGTGCCGTGTGGCCCCAATAGGACTCTGAAGCACTCAAACTTCTTGCAGGCACTCTTGCTGTTTACTCAATTCATGACCGCTAATTCAGTTATTAAACTGTTTATAGTACGAAAACCTAAACTTAATTCAGTTGTTTCTTGGATTGGTAACCAAGGTTACCAACCAGGTAAACAAATTTTTTTATTTGTCTGAATTTAGTAACTAACTAAATTCAGACCAATTCAGTTACCATATTCGAAAGAGGAGAGTTGTTAATTTGGCTGGTAACTTCGGTTACTAAATCAATAAACTATGTGTGTGAACTATGTGTAGTGTCCGGAAAAGAGACAAGCTAAGTGAAAATCTCAATAAAAACCAAATGTCTGCCGACGTTTCCAGAGGTACCCGATTTCCTTAGTGTTCAAATTTATGTATATTGAATTGTATTAAAGCATTGCATATTCTTCAGACAACAGAAGTATGTTTTACTTTTGATTAATAAACATATCGCCTTCATTGCTGTTGGAACCTGAATATGTACAAAATGTAATTTGATTTCAAAACTGAACTGAACTGAACAATTATTTGGTAACTTACAATTTCATCGTTGAAAAGATGAAAACTACAAAAGAAATAAGTATTTAGTCTTTACACGTGAGCTGTTTGTTTCGTTTTTTAGCTTTCAATGCAAACACAAATTTAAGCAATATCGTTTTGTCATGAAAATATTTTGGTTTATATTCAAAAAATAATAATAATTTTTTCCAGATTGATGTTTTTAATGAACTCAGAAGTCAGATTTATCTAGTAATAGAGGTCCTTATGATATTCCTTCTACAGCATTGAATGAATTGTGGATTATCATTAACAAAGCCTCTAAAAATGGAATTTAACTTGTATTTAAAATGTGCTTTATTTCCTAATGTACAGAAAAAATCATTTATTACACCTACCTTAAAGAATGGAGATAGTTTACTTGTAACAAATTTAGGCCTGTATGAAAAATGTTTTGTATTCCATAATTGTCCAAAAAAATTCATTTTCAAAATAGTTCCAAAATATTATAAATGAGAGTCAACATGGATTTTGCAAATGTAAATCTTCTGCGACCAACCTTCTTATTTATAACAATTCGACAGTTGTTGCTCTTGAAAATCATTTACAGGTTGATGTTGTTTATACAAACTTTTAAAAGGCATCTGATAGAATCTGCCATGATTTATTGTTTGCTGAACTAGCTGGGATGGAGTTGTCAAGTAAGTTTTCCACTGTAGATAATCATAACGATTGTAATGTAAAGTGATTAGTTTTTTAAAAAAAATAAATCAACATTATTTTCGAAAGTTACACTTTACATAAAAGATTTTAATGTAATATGTTTGAAATTTAGAAATGTGTAACAGATTAGGCGGTAGTTTATCTAGAAAAGTTGGTTTGGCTCAAACTAAAATAAATTTGCGTAAATGTAAAAGAAAAACTGGTGAATATTCTGGTGCACTGATTGCAGAACAATATTTATATGGGATGGACAGTAATTTAGCATATAAATTCCAGCTTAAAGTATGCGTTATTGTTTAAGAAGAAATAATGTGTAGAAATAGTTAATCTTTCCATTTATCTGTTAACATCAACTATTATTGACTAGTAATTAATAAGTCAACTTAGTTGTCACGCCCTTCCATATTCTGTCATTGCCAAAACTTTTCGGGTTATTCATCAAACACTCTAATACCCTCAAAAATTATTTCTTTTTACAAATTGCAAATTTAAATAAAGCATCCTAAGAACTCCATTTACAACTCAACGCATATGGAGAGTTACTACCACGATTTTAATATATTTTTAAAGCAAGTATGGAACAGTAAAACAAGTAATCGTGTCTCACTTCTTGAATGTCTATAATTTCGTAAGCGTTCCTTTTAATTATGTTGCCCTTGTTGCACTATAAAGTAGATTTTTAGAAAAATAATGATTAATAGGATTCCAGGTTCTGCGATGCTTTGTCGTATAAAATAACCTCTTTTTATAATCGGTATCGCGATTATAAGATCAGCAATTAACCAGAACGGAAATACTTCAACATTAGTTGACTAAGTTGTCAGAAAGTTGTCAAAACGTGCGTACTCGATAGCAACTCTCAAGAAAACGTGGAGACACTAAAAATATATATGTAATAAATCAACAAAAGAATGCTATTACTTATAAATTTCTACTGTAAAAAGATTGCAAATCTTTACGCAGAAAATTGTAGAATAGAAATCAATATTTCATGATTTGGTTTAAAAGTTGTGTTGACATTATTTGAACTTGTCATCCAGACATGAGGAATCTAAATAATTTTCGTCATAAAATTAGCAAATATGGAAACATTGGTATCTTAGTGTTGTGGGAGAGTGATAACCCAACCAAAAGTGAAAGAGAAAAATTCAGTGCATAGTTGAAAATTGTCGCTCACTAATTCAAGCTGAAAGAATCAACCACGTTAATTTACTGTTGATTTAAAAAAGTGAAATATTTAAACAATTACAAAAATGGCAACTTTTTGTTTGAGGATTTCGATTACGAGTGCTGAAAAATCACGGAAATCACGAACTTTCAAGTTTCAGTAGCAACGAAGGAATTTTGTTTATCAAATAAAAGAAAATAACATTTATGTTGCTAAGATTACGTTTCCTTGTGACATGTGCCACACGTTACAATATAAACAAAACGTCCAATGACCAATTAAACCATATTCGAAATATGTAATTTAGAAAAAAGTTGTCATCTTTCAAGTAATTTTGATTTGTTTCTTTCATTGTATTAAAATTACATCAAATTGTGGTTATATTTTTATTATATTTCTATTTGTTTTAATTGACAGTGTCATCAAATTGACAGAGAAAAGAAATATCGAGATGATTTTTCGATTTGTTATAATAACTTTAATGACAGTGATTCATTTATTTAATGACCACGTTACAAATCACATCTGTGTGTGAAATGATATGGACAAATTGCACGTGTTGATTACCAGGAAACTTTTGCACAAACAATCAGTTCAATACGATCGTTACTATCTTTGGCTGTACAAAATAATCACAAAATCAAGTAACTAGACGTAAAAACAGCATTTTTATATGGAGAACTTGAAGACACCTATTTATGACTTAACAAGAAGGGTTGGATCATGACGAAAACATGGTATGTAAATTGAACAAGTCACCATATGGGTTAAAACAATTCCCTTGCTGCTGGCATGCCAAATTCGACTCTACACCGAAAAGAGTTTTAGTATTTATATGGAACAAATTTTAAACAGAATTGAAATGACTAATGCTGATCCTAATACTGTTCCAGTCGACCCTAACATAAAGCTACAGTAGGAAGATACTACCTCACTTCTGCTCTTCATAATAACACAACTCGTTCCGTCAAATTTTATTTGGCTACCATCGCAAATAATCTGACTTAGAGACAATAGATTTGTTGCCAATTTAGGAACACATAATACTTTTGTAAAAAGCACGCACCTTTTTGTTTTGACCTTCATCGTCATAATGGTCCAACCTCACTTGTTCTGAGCATTGCACAGATTATACTTTGTTGTTTGCGACTCTGATTTTATGTATGACAGGAGCCGTCATATTTTCAAGCATGTTCTTACGTCTTGTCATGTGTGACGATGCATCGGAAGCCACTTACCATGGGTCATTCAGGCTGGATGTTGCCTCAAACGCAGCAGCATATGATGAACTACTTGCTTTTTGTTGAACATTCTTGGTTCTGGATTTGCATTTGAGGACTTTTATGACCTTACTTGTTACAAGTGTAGCACCTTGGACCCTTACTTTGTTTCTGTGGTTGTTTTTAATTTTCTTGATGACTGACAATACTGTTGAGTCACTTTCAGGTTGTTTAACATCTTGTGATAGTTTTGATTTCACAGAAACAGAAGGTATCTTCATGCCGGAGCTTTCAATAGCAATAATCATTGGTTGATAGGATTCTGGTAGACCGGAGAGTAGCACTGTAAATAGCCATTTATCGTCAACTTCGAAACCAATGTTTCTGAGCTTGTGAGCGGTACACATTATTTTACTCATATATTTCTCTACGTTTTAACATGCAGTATGTGAAGTATTACAGAGATCATGCAGCAGCCCATCACAGCGTGTCAACCAAGATTTATCCCATACTTATTTTGCAGTACTACTCTCTTGTATGTGCACGTAATTTATTGAGTCAACTAGTAAATTTATCTTAGTTTTTGCCTTTGTGTCTCGTTTTGTGTCCACAATGACACATGTGGGGGGTTTTATGCAGTCCACAACTTTTCTTGCTGTAGATGTGTTTCTATAGCAAATAACCAGGTTACGTAATTATCTCGGCCGGTTAACTTTTCAATTAATGCCAATTGATTGTTTGCTGACAATTTAAGAACCCTTATTCCAAATGTTACGAGAAATCACCTTTCAATTGTCGTATTGACGTTTTAGGTTAACTTTATTACTTTTCTCAGTAAATAAGTCTTTCTGGGCTTAAAAGAATTTATTATTTCTCAAGAAAAATTTATATTTAAGAATTTAGTGTTAAAATTACAACTTAACTGTCCACAGGCGCACAATTCAAATTACAATTTTAACAGTTTATGTGTAGTTTCAGTGCACACCTGGTCATCGCATCAGTTACAATTGGCATCCCAAGAGGAGATGAAACATTATTTGTTTTAAGTTGTGTCAAAATTGTTCATTCTTTATAGTAGTGTAAGCTACATTGCGCTGTAAATTAGATTTTATTTAGAAGAATCCTTCAAGTAAACTAATTAGGGTTAACAAGACAGCATTAAGTTAACTAAGGAAAGCATATTATCAAATTTAGTACGCTGGGTCAGCTCCTGGAGTAATATTTATACGATACACATTCTCCACATTTTGGCAGATTGAAATAACCTCTTTCCGTAATTCGCCAAAGAGCATTATAGGATCGGATACCGAACAAAATAAAATTACACAAAGATCAGTTGTCAAGATTGTCAAGGAGTTGTCAAAGAATACGAACCGTATTCCATATCAGTCTTCACAATATTGCCAAACTAATTTAAGTGTTTCTTTTCTATGAAAACTTTTTTCTAAATGTCAGTGTATTGACCTTTTTGCTTTAATTCAATTCAAAATACATAAATATGAACACTGAACAATTTCTAACATTATCTCAGTCATCTAAATCTTATCAATATTAAAATTTGCCCTAATATATATTATTCTTTTCCTTGAAAAATATTACATTTTACCAGTGTGCGTTTATATTCGGATTCAAACTCAGATAAATAAACTATATGAAGTGAAAATCTCAATAAAACCCAAAAGTCTGCCGGCGCTTCAAGAGGCCTTAAGATTAAAATATCGGAACTAGAGGGTGAACTACAACGAATGAAAGTAAGTAATGCAGTAAGCTGTCTGCTAAAGTACAGACACCTTCGGTAAATCCTGGAAATACTCCTACTTCTAACACCAATCCTTTCTCCCAACTAGCCACCCCACACCTCCGAAACGCAAAAGTTTTCCACGAAGTGGGTCACGCCAATAAAAGTGATGTCGAAATCGTCTGATGATGACGCACCCCTGTGCTCACCGAAAAGACATGAAAGTACTGGAAGTCTTTATATCCATTATGGTCAAAAGCCAAAAGTGAATAATTGGAACAGTTTACCAGCATCTGGTTCTGATTTTTATTCCAATCATTGTGCATCAGTGGATATATTTTTAGTAACTGGAGATTGAAACCTGCCCCGAGTGAATTGGACTAATGATGAGTTTAGTGTTTTCATGAGTTCTGAGGTTTACTCATTAAACTATCACTTGTCATTAGTTGATTGGGATTTACTTTTAAGCAATATGGATGTTAATGATTGAGAGCACAAATCTTATGAAATTTTATACAATATGTTCCAACTTGATCCACCTGTAAAAATAATTAAGAACTATGTTTCTTAAGTTGTTCTATAAAGAGCTTATGACATTAACAATTCATTATTCATTTGCAGATATTTGAATTTCGTTGTCATAAGCAAAATTAAATATTTTTCATAAAATCAAGTAGCCCAAAAAGATTTCTTTATTTGGTTACCACAAAACTTTAATCAGTTCATATCGAAACCTACCTCTCTTATACATAATTTGTTTTCAGAATAAATTCAATAAATTAAGATTGAAATCTGAAAGTACGATGTAAAAGGCAAATGCTGGAAAGATTCTAGTGGCCCAAGAATTGGATTTAAATGTACGTATAATTTTCATCTGTATTCAAGGTTTTTATAATTAATGATATATTTTATGCTAAAACACACACAATTAAATTATTTAATTTAAATAAAAAACAAATAAGCTATTTCGACGATTCGTTGGACATCAGGAATTGACACATTGACAGACTGATTACTATCATATAAATGAAGATGAAATGTGCTATGACAAAGCCACATATCGGGAAATATGAAAAAAAAATCCAAGAAATCAAAAAAAGTACAAGCAAAAATCCCAATAAAGAAGAAAACAGCATTACCAAAAGTTCTACCAAAAAGGCTGAGGACTGGAATGTTCCCGTTGGAGTTCCACATATCTGTCTGTGTATAAAGCAGGTACTTTCATTTTGAGAATTAAGCATGTTTATAATAATTATAATTTTATAATTGTGCGAAGAAATTTTTCCTATTGTAATCTGTACTCTATGACGGTAAATGCGTTTCATAAATAATTATGTTGTATATATATTATAAATAATTATGTTATATATAGCTGTAAATTTTTCTACTGAAAAATTGGTGGTTGAAAAAATCGACAATGTGTCGAAACCATTTTATAACACCAAACTAAATTTTCGACTTAAGTTAAACTAAGTAATTTTATTTGTAAAGTTAAGTTATATTTAATTATTTGTGAATCTCATTTATAGTCTTCCAGTGTAGGTTGAAATATAAGGATGAGATTGATTCGAAACAGTTCTACCATCAACAATATTATAACAAATCGAAAAATCATCACGATATTCCTTTGCTCTGTCAATTTGCTGACACTGTGGATTAAAACGAATAGAATTATAAGAAAAGATATAACTGAACCACAATTTGGTGAAATACAATATAAGAATCAAATCAAGTTTTGCTTGGGAGAAGACAACTTTTTTGCTAAATTACATACTTCTGACATATGTCATAAGGAAACGTAATCTTAGCAACATAAATGTTATTTTATTTTTTGACAAACAATTGGTTGCTATTGAAACTTGAAATAAATGTCGACGAGAGATCTGCAACTGATTTGATTTCAGTGACTTTCAGGGCACGTAATCTAAACCTTCAGACAGTAAGTTGCTATTTTTGTAACTGTTTAAATATTTCACCTTTTTAAATCAACAGTAAATTCACGTAGGTGATTCTCTCAGCTTGAATAACTGAGCGACAGATTTCAACACTGAAATTTTCTTTTTCAACATTGGTTATCACCCTCAAATGATATACTAATCTTTCCATATTTGATAATTTTATATCGCAAATTATTTAGATTCCTCATGTCTGGATGACAAATTCAAATAATATCAACACAACTTATAAACCAAATCATAAAATAGTAATTTCTATTTTACAATTTTCTGCGTAAATATTGATTTGCAATCTTTGTTCGGTTGAAACTTATAATTAATGGCTTTATCATTTGCAGTTCTGCTAAAATTTTCATCTACTTTGGTGCATATATATTTTTGGTGTCTCCATATTTTCTTGACAGTATGCGTGTTTTGGCAACACACTGACAACATCGAGAACTAAAGATGGAGTATTTTCGTTCTGCTTATTCGCGATACTGATCATAGAATGAAGGTATTTTATACTACCAAACATCGCGGACCCTTGTATCCTATTAAGCAGTATTCTTCTAAATTATCTATAATAATAATAATAATAATAATATCATAATTGAAATGAAAGTTTATGCTCTATTCAAGAAGTGAGACACAATTTACTTGCTTTACCTATATGCTCCATACTTGCTTTAAAAATATGTTAAAATCGTGGTAGTTACTCTCCATATGCGTTGGGATGTACATGGAGTTCTTAGGATGCTTTATTTAAATTTGCCATCTGTAAAAAGAAATAATTTTTGAGGGTATTGCAAAAATTATCTTCAAAAATTGATTGAATATATCATATTGTAGAAGAGATTGAAAAACACAGTGACCAAAGGTTTTTTTGAAAGAAGGAAAATAACGGAGCGATTTTTAATTAGGGATGACTCAATTTGATTATACGTCGATGTAGTGCACTGATTCAGTTAACCAAAGGGGCGGTATATACCGTACGAAAAATGCTCTTCGTGTCTGGATGTTGTAAGAGATGGATGCACGACAAAGAGAGAAAAGTTTTGCCCGGTAGTAAGAATCCCTACTCTCAGAGACAATGCGCCGTGCTGGTGCGCGCCGGCGCACAATGTAAATTAATCTTTGCGAATGCATTTAGTAACTCTCCGTATGCGTAGGGATGTAGTTCGAGTTCTTCGGATGCTCCATTTAAATTCCGTAACTTTGTATAATTTTCAATCTGTAAAATGAAATATTTTTTGAGGGTATATCAAAAACAAAAATAAGTATTCTAAAAATAAACTACTTTTTTCAAAATAAAAATGTATCCCAAAAATTAAATAAAATATACTAAAAACAACGTCTGCGGAGACGAACCGCATGCTAAACGCAGCAAAACCAAATGATCCCCTCCAGTCAGTTCGGCCCGCCCACATAATTGCATGTATATCTTTCCTTTTTGTTTACAAAGGGGTATTGATGTTCCGTCTCAATATGCGAGTAGACACGCTCATCATTTTTGATACGGTATAACACGATATTGTACACTAAATACACTCTGTACTATGTAATATTGTATAACTTTGATTAACTTTTGATATATATACAAATCGGAATTCTTTTTTACAGTTTTTAAGACATCTTGGTGCTTTGATAATATATCATATGCCTAACTTTACTTAAATGAATTTTAATATGATTGGTAATATTTTGATTCAGCAAAATTAAAGCCCACGGGAATTTTTCATGTGACTTGATTTTCGAGAATTTCATGACGAATTAACACTATTTGAAATCAGAGCTCTAAAATAGATATATTTTGTTATTAGTGTAACTGTTCCAATATGATTGAATAAATGCAACAAATTATGTAGCTAAGGGAAATCAAATTTAAAAAACAATACAACACTTATTGTAAATTAGCAACTGTTATTTACAATTGTTCCTACAACTTAATTTGAAATATTAACAATTTCAACATTCAAAAGAAGCTGTGAAACTTGAGAACACTAGGTATCTCATCATTCAAAAACTCAACAACTACAAACACGCCATCAATTTATTTCAGATGTAATTCATAACACATAATTTCTTAAAAGAGTCAAATTTGATGATTAACATCAATGGATTGAATTTAAATGGAAAATGTGTAGGGTTTAACATAATGGTTAAGGCTTGAGTAATACCATAAGGAATAAATAATGAAATTATTTACTAACAATTTCTTAAAACAGGAGAATAAATTTTTGAGAACTCTGGTCCTGTACGTTTGTTTTGAAAACTAACTGACAACTGATATTTCAGTTATTTCATTTTGCTTGTTGGTCGATTTTATATTGGCGATACCAAATATAGAAAGATGATATTCTAAATTGTCGAGATATTCTGAACACAGGATTCTATAATAATAATGGAGGAGCTATCCTTCTGTGACAGTTAACAGTGAAACATTCTTTTGATACAATTTAATTTACAATGCGAAAAAACATCTTATTATTGAAAATAAAGCTTACGCTATAACAGAGTCATGAATTGAGAAACAATTTTCTTAGAAAAGCTTTTATTTGGAATTCCGATCAGACATGTGACAGATGATGATATTCTTCCAGGTAAATAGAAAGGAAGAAGAACTGCCTTCGTTGTTATTGAACCCAGATTATGTACATAACTATTCTTTGGTAAATTTACCTTCTAAACTTGTTCATTTAATTATTGCGAAGAGCACAAACAACTTGAGCAACTTTTATTTATCTTCTAAAGGGTTCTTATCCCATCAAATAACATTCGCAAAGTTCAATTTATATTGTGCATCACAATCTTCAAGTTTTGATTCACCACCACGATTTGAACTTTATTTTAAAGCAAGTATGGAGCATGTAGGTAAAGTAAATTGTGTTTCACCTCTTGAATGTTTATAAAGATTTTTTAGAAAAATACTAATTAATAGGATCCCAGGTTCCTGGAATCGCGATTATAAATCAGCAACTAAGGCCAAGGTGTCCAATTTGTCAGCTCTCAAGAAAACGTGGAGACACTTAAAATATATATGCACAAACGTAGATGAAAATTTCAACAAAATTACAAACGATAGAGCTATTAATTATAAATTTCATCTGAACAAAGATTGCAAATCAGCAAATTGTAAAGTAGAAATCACTTTTTCATGATTTTGTTAATAAAATGTGCTGACATTATTTGAAGTTGTCATCTAGAGATGAGGAATCTAATTAAATTTTGACATAAAATTAGCAAATTTGGAAAGATTGGTATCTTAGTGTTATTTGAGGGTAATAATCCAACCAAACGTGATAGAAAAATTTCAGTACCTAGTTGAAATTTGCCGCTCACAAATTCTTGCTTAAAGAATCAAGTAGGTGAATTATCTTTTGATTTAAAAAGGTGAAATATTTAAACATTTACAATAATAGCAACCTACTGTCTGAAGGTTTCGATTACGAGTCACTGAAATCAAATCAGTTGCAGATCTCTCGTCAACATTTATTTTGAATCAAAGAAATACTGTCTGTGATTCTGCAGATAATTAACATGTGAATAGAAATTGTTTTTGTTAACATTGTTAACTTTATACTTAAATGCCGATATATATTTTGTTGCTAAGAGAGGTGAGGGATGTCGTCTTTCAAGTAAATTTGATTTGATCTTACATTGTATTAATATTACATCAAGTTGTGGTTCAGTTATATTTTTTGGTATAATTCTATTCGTTTGAATCCACAGTGTCAACAAATTGACAGAGCTAAGAAATATCGAGATGAGATGAGTTATACTAAATGGTAGAACTGTTCCGAATCAAATTCATCCTTATATTTCAACCCACACTAAATGACTATAAATGTGATTCCCAAATATTTATATATAATATAACTTTCCAAATAAAACTACTTTGTGTACCTTTAAGTTATGTGGTTAATTTAATATAAGTTTGTTTGTTAATAAATGGTTTCGACCCATTGTCAATTTTTTTAACCTTCAACTATTCAGTGGAGGTACTGAGTTATATGGAACATATTTTTTTAGGAAACACATTTAGTGTTTACAGTACAGATTAAAATTTAAGGAAAAATTACTTCGGCACTAATCTAAAATTATAATTGCTATAAACAAGCTTCATTCTCAGATGATAGATGAGTTGAAACCTAGATCCACACTATAGAAACATTTCCATAAAATGAAAGTACTTGCTATATACAGAGATACATATGTGGAACTTCAACGGAAACATTCCAGTCCTCAGTCTTTTTGGTAGAACTTTTGAATACGGTTTCTTGGTAATGATGTTTTCTTCTTTATTGTGATTTTTTTTTGTACTTTTTTCGGATTTCTTGGATTTTTATTCATATTTCATAGCCTCAGAGAAAATATTTGCCGATGTCGTCAGGTTTTGTCGTGGCTCATTTCATCTCCATTTATATGATGTTAATCAGCCTTTCCATGTGAACGTAACTCGTCGTGCCCAACGAATCGTCGAAATACTTTAAAAAAGATATATAAAATTAATATTAAAAATTAATTTTATTATATATACCAATTTTATTTGTTTTTCATTTAAATTATATAATTTAATTGTGTGTTTTAACATAAAATATGTCATTAATTATAAAAATCTTGAATACAGATGAAAATTATTATTAAATCCAATTCTTAGGCCACTAGAATCTTTACACCATTTGCTTTTTGCATCGTACTTTAAGATTTCAATCTTAATTTATTCTGAAAACAAATTAATTAGGTATTAATGTGTTGTTTTAAGGAGCGTCATATACATGAAAGTTCTTATTCTTTGTTTAGTTGGGATTCCTGTAAGTAAATTAATGAATTTAGACAAAAATATTACCTAAATATAACAGTTTGATACGATCTGTTTCATTTCTAGCATTACTATACACAAGTATTTCTTCCGATTATCATTTCCAATGAGGCAGGGACTCATTAATAAAAGCGAGAATATTTAACTAATAATTTTGAATTGAAGCGTAGGAGCAACTTCAGAGAAATGTGGTTCGTATGAAATGTTTGAACTGATTAAAGTTTGGAGGTAAACAAGTAAAGAAAACTTTTTGGTCTACCAGATTTTAAGAACATAATTGAATAACGAATAGTTAATTTTATAAGCTCTTTAGAGAACAACTTAGGAAACTTAGTTCTTAATTTTTTTACATGTAGATAAAATAGGAACATATTGTACAAAATTTCATAAGACACAATCAACCAATGATAATTGATAGTTTAAAGTGTAAACCTCAGTACTCATGCAAACACTATACTTACTCATCATTGGTCCAATTCACTCGAGGCAAGTTATGTTAGAATATCTAGACATCGTGTATAACGGTTGTGATGACAACGGAGAATAAAAACAATAGAAGAGCGTAGTTATAGAAACAGAGTTAAGTTGTAAGAGCAGAGTTAGTTGTATACAGCCCACCAATGTTGTAAGATAGTCAATAAGCGTTTTACTGAGTACCTTGCATTATCATTCCACGTCGCCTTGTAAGCAGGCATGTTCTAACTATTAACTTTTGTGTTTTGACCTTAATGGAAACAAATACTTCCAGTGCTTCCGTGTCCTTTCGGTGAGCACAGGGGTGCGTCGTCAGGATTTCGGGAACACCTCCATAGGCAGACAGCTTACTGCATTACTTACTTTCATTCGTTGTAATTCACCCTCTAGTTCCGAGATTGTAATCTTAACGTCTAGTTTTCGGGTACCTCTTGGCTTATCTTTTTCGTGGACTCTACACATGGTTTATTGGTTTAGTAACCGAGGTTACCAGCCAAATTAAAAACTCTTCTCTTTTGTCTGAATATGGCAACTCTTATAACTAAATTCAAACAGAAGTACGAACGTTATGTCTAACTCCATTTGGGGGTCTTATGTCGGTGTGGCGCTTTGCCGAATTTTGCTGTTGTTACTTACTTTAGATAGTTAACTCTTTCGGAACTTGGAACGGAGTCGTGCTCAGGGTTTACCGGGCGGTTGACCTTTCTTTCTGCCAATAGAACCTGGATTTGAACCGCCTTTTCCTTTCCATCTTTCAAGGTTTTTGTCCCTTAGTAGGAACTTCTTGTAGAACGGAACTGGCGATGTGCCGTCCGGTTTCAATAGGATTCGGAACCACTCGACTTTTGCAGGCACACTTGCTGTTTTCCCATTTCATTATCGCTAATTCGGTTATTAAACTGTTTATAGTACGAAAACAAAAATTTAATTCAGTTGTTTCTTGAATTGGTAACCAAGGTTACCAGACAAGTAAACAAATTTTTCATTTGTCTGAATTTGGTAACTAACTAAATTCAGACAAAAAGGGACACTAAATAAAAACAAAAATATCACTACAAACACTTTTGAAAACTGAGGTGTGAGTGTGATGAGACTAAAAGTCGATGTTACAAGAACACTAAACGTTTATTATATTATTACAAAGTGTGCACTCGGCTAGAAACGTCAAAGACTAAAAACTAAGAACTAAAAACCCTGCGTAGCATGACGCTTGCGTTAGGGTATCTATACAGAGGGGTTCCAAGTATCAATGTGCAATTTCATTCCTTAACAAACTCTTTTCCGAAGATGCCACTCAAATTTGGATAAATGACGATTGTTACCTCTGCAACAATTTTTGTTTGAGTTGTTCGTCCTTCCTCTGTCTGAATTTAGTTATAATAGATACCATAATCGAAAGAGAAGAGTTGTTTACGCTAATCCCAAATCTTTATCCCAACCAGCCACCCCCACTCCTGCAAAGTCTTCCAGCTCAAAACTCAGGAACTCGGTCACCCCCAAGGAGGTGATGTCGAAATTGTCTAACTACAATGCACCAGTTATGGTTCAGTGTTCAAATTTATGTATATGGAATTGTATTAAAGTATTTTAGACCAAGTACACTAAGAATTGGAAGAGAATTCTCATAGAGAAGAAACTTTTAAATTGGTTTGGGAGAAAACAGCGCTAATGATTAGCCGTCTCAGATCTCAGTTTCGGTTAATATTTTTTGACAGCTCATTGACAATCTTGGCAACTGATCTTTGTGTAATTTCGTTTCGTTTGGTGTCCAATAATATAATGCTCTTTGGCGAATTACTGAGAGAGGTTATTTCAATTTGCCAAAATATGCAGTAAGTAGGAAGGTCCTAATTATGTGATGTGAATTTATAAGTTTAACAATATTGAAAAAAAGCAGCTAAAAAAGATGTTTAAGTTTTATTATTATCTTATCAAAGAAAATATATAAAATTTCGCCTTCATTGCTGTTGAAACCTGAATATGTACAAAATATCATTTGATTTCAAAACTGATCTTGAACAATTATTTGGTAACTTCTTACAATTTCGTCATTGAAAGACAAAAACAACAAAAGAAATAAGTATTTACACTTCGTTAGCTGTTTGTTTCACTTTTTAGCCTTCAATGCAGACACAAATCTAATATTTTTGTTTATATTCAAAACGTAATTATAATTTTGTCCAGATTGATGTTTTCAATGAACTCAGAAGTCTTGATTTATCTAGTAATAGAGGTCCTTATGATATTCCTTCTACAGTATTGGACGAATTGTGGATTCTCATTAACAAAGCCTCTAACAATGAAATTTAATATGATTTTAAAATCTACTTTATTTCCTAAGGTACGTAAAAAATCATTTGTTATACCTACCTTAAAGGATGGAGATAGTTTACTTGTTGTTTACCAAGATTGTCCAAAAAAATCATTTCCAAAATAATTATGCCATAGTTCCAAAATATTATAAATGAGAGTCAACATGAATTTTGCAAATGTAAATCTTCTGCGACCAACCATCTTATTTATAACCTCTCGACAGTTGGTGCTCTTGATAATCATTTACAGGTTGATGCTGTTTATAAAGGCATTTAAAAGGCATTTCATAGAATCTGCCATGATTTATTGTTTGCTAAACTAAATGGGCTGGATTTGACAAGTAATTTTTCCATTGTAAATAATCATAACGATTGTAATGTAAAGTGATTATTACTCATTTTTAAATTTCAAACACATTATATTAAAATCTTTTATCTAAAGTATAACTTGCGAATATGGTGTTGATTAATTTTTTTATAAAAACTAATCACTGGGCGGTAGTTTTTCTAGAAAAGTTGGTTCGGCTCAAGCTAAAATGACTTTGGGTAAATGTAAAAGAGAAGGTGGAGCATATCTTGATGCGTTTGCCCACACATTAAAGTAGCTTTTTACACAAATACTGCTGTAGGATCCCAGGTTCTGCGATGTTTTGTCGTATAAAATAACCTCTTTCCATAATCGGTATCGCGATTATAAGTACAACAATTAAGCAGAACGAAATACTCTCACATTAGCTGTCAAAATTCCCAGAGTTGTCAAAACGTGCGGACTCCTTAGGAACTCGTTAGGAATATTTAAACAATTACAATAATGGCAACTTGATGCCATTATTGTGGAGATGTCGATTACTGTTCCTGAAAGTCACGGAAATCAAATTAGTTGCAGATCTATCGTAGACATACAAAAACTGTCTGTGATTCTGATAGATAATTAACATGTGAAAAGAAATTGTTTTTGTTAACTTTGTTAACTTTATATTTCCATTAGAATAGATTGCTGCTAAGAGAAGTTCCAACTATTATAATTTAGTTTGAATATGTGATACGGACGACGTGAGGGATGAAATTGAAAACAGGATAACTAGATGTATATACACATAAATAAAATTTTAATTAATTAGTAATTACAAAACTAAACGAACATTTGGGAGTGGGTGTTGGACTGAGTGACATTTTACGAACTTTCAAGTTTCAATAGCAACGAAGGAATTTTGTTTATCAAATAAAAGAAAATAACATTTATGTTGCTAAGATTACGATTCCTTGTGACATATGCCAGACCTTAAAATATAAACAAAACATCCAATGTCCAATTGAACCTTATTCGAAATATGTAATTTAGAAAAAAGTTGTCTTCTTTCAAGTAAATTTGATTTGTTTCTTCCATTTCTTCTTTTATTGATGATCCTTGGTCCTGGATTTGCATTTGAGGACTTTTATGACCTTACTTATTACAAGTGTAGCACCCTTACTTACTTTGTTTCTTGTGGTTGGTATTGTTGACTGAGAATACTGTTGAGTCACTTTCAGGTTGTTTAACATCTTGTGATAGTTTTGATTTCACAGAAATTGAAGGTATCTTCATGCCGGAGCTTTCAATAGCAATAATCATTGGTTGATAGGATTCTGGTAGACCGGAGAGTAGCACTGTAAATAGCCATTCATCGTCAACTTCGAAACCAATGTTTCTGAGCTTGGGAGCGGTACACATTATTTTACTCATATATTTCTCTACGTTTTAACATGCAGTATGTGAAGTATTACAGAGATCATGCAGCAGCCCATCACAGCGTGTCAACCAAGATTTATCCCATACTTATTTTGCAGTACTACTCTCTTGTATGTGCACGTAATTTATTGAGTCAACTAGTAAATTTATCTTAGTTTTTACTTCTTTTGCAGTACTACTCTCTTGCATGTGCACGTAATTTATTTAGACAACTAGTAAATTTATCTTAGTTTTTGCCTTTGTGTCTCGTTTTGTGTCCACAATGACACATGTGGTGGGGTCTATGCAGTTCCACAACTCCTCTTGCTGTAGGTATGTTTTTAGAGCAAATCGCCACGTTACGTAATTATCTCGGCCGGTTAACTTTTCAATTAATGCCAATTGATTGTTTGCTGACAATTTAAGAACCCTTATTCCAGATGTTATGAGAAAACACTTTTCTATTGTCGTATTGACGTTTTAGGTTAACTTCATTACTTTTCTCAGTAAGTAAGCCATTCTGGGCTTCCCTGGGCTTTTCTGGCTCCATAACCTGTTAATTTTTCATAGAAGAATTTATTATTTCAGGAGAAAAACTTATATTTAAGAATTTAGTGTTAAAATTACAACTTAACTGTCCACAGGCGCACAATTCAAATTACAATTTTAACAGTTTATGTGTAGTTTCAGTACACTCCTACAGGTCATCGCATCAGTCACAATTGGATTCCCAAGAGAAAATGAAACATTATTTGTTTTAAGTTGTGTTATAATTTTTCATTCTTTATAATAGCCTAAGCTACATTGCGCTGTAAATTGAGAAGAATGTTTCAGGTAAACTACTTTGGGTTAACAAGACAGCATTAAATTAACTGAGGAATGCATATTATCGGAATTTGTAAGCTGGGTCATCTCCTTGATTAATATTTATATGATCCCATTTTTCGCACACTTTGGCAGACTGAAATATCCTCTTTCTGTAATTCGCCAAAGAGCATTATAGGATCGGACACCAAACAAAACAAAATTACACAAAGATCAGTTGTCAAGATTGTCAGTGAGTTGTCAAAAAATACGAGCCGAAACTGAGACTGAGACGACTAGCCAGTAGTGCTACCAAATAATTCCATTCAATTAGAAACGTTAAATAATTACTTTAATAACAAGGAGTTTATTTTCTATGAGAAGGCTCTTCTAATTCTTAGGGTACTTGGTCTAAAATACTTTAATACAATTCAATATACATAAATTACAACACTGAACCATAAATGGTGGGGTGCGTCGTAGTTACACAATTTCGACATCACCTCCTTGGGGGTGACCGAGTTCCAAGAAGTTTTCTGAGTTTTGGAGCTGGGAGACTTTGCAGGAGTAGGGGTGGCTAGTTGGGACAAAGATTTGGGATTAGCGTTAGGAGTAGGGGTACTATCAGAGTTTACCGATAGCATCCCTAGTTTAGACGACAAAGCTGTGTAAGCACTCTTTCACTCTCTGTATCTCACCTTCACTTAGCTTTTCTTTTTTCCGGACCCTACACATAGTTTATTGGTTTAGTAACCGAGGTTACAAGCCAAATTAACAACTCTTCTCTTTAGATTATGGTAACTTTTATAACTAAATTCAGACAGAAGAAGGACGAACAACTCAAACAAAAATTGTTACTATCAACAATATTCCCTGGTTGCTACCTTGCCCATACTTTGAATAATTGACAAAAGTCGCTAACAATAAGAGACTTTTCTGTAGTTATCAATGGCAGAGGTAACGATCGTCATTTAACCAAGTTTTGGTAGCAACTGCGGAAAAGTGTTGGTAGTGACATTTTCGTTTTTATTTAGTGACCCTATTAAAGTTCCTATTAAAAGACAAGAACAGTGAAATAAGAAAAGGAAAAGGAGGCTCAAATACAGGTTCTATTGGCAGAAAGGAAGGCGGTACCACATCCAATGACACAGCTAATTATTGTAAAGCCGGTTACATTAGAGTACCAATTAATTCTCTGTATCGTGTGAGGTCTTTGAATGGTTTTAAATCTCTGTTAAATTTTGAGTTGCAGTCATACAGTGTTTTAATTGGATTGCAATCCACCATTCTGAATTTCTCTAAAACATATTTTTTTTGTTTAAGTGTTACTTCTTTCTTACTTTGGTTAATTTCTATTCTAAAGAAAAACCTAGCAATCTTTGATCTTCAATTTCTCAGCTAATTCTCTTTTAATTTCATTACCAGTTAGTTTTTTGAGAGCTCTTTTGTACTCCTTAAATTTTTCAAAAACTTCTCTCTTTGACTTAAGGAAAAAACCTGGAACCATCTATTATAATCATCTATTGATGTAAGAAGATATCTTGATCCACCGCTGAATCTGACTCGCATTGGTCCGCAGATATCTGAATGAACAATATTCAGTAACTACTTACTTCTTCCTTCTCTGTCAGTAAAGGGTTTCCTTGCTTGCTTACCTCGTTGACATTGTCACACCACATGGGTAATTTATCATTATCCAATTTATTACCGTGTACCAGTCGCTTTCTGTACAAATTCTGTACGCCTTTGCAATGTAAGTACTGTAGTTGTCTATGCCACAGGAAATTAATAGTTAAATATTCTCTCTTTATTAATGAGGTTCTGTTAGAGCATTTGTCAACATTGGCAACGTCTAATGCGCAACCCCCTCCCCTTAGTTAGTTAGGGTGAATTAGCTTTAAGTTACTTACTTTTAAGTCAGCTCGAGAGCAACACACAAGGTTCAGATGCTCTGAGCAATATAAACAGAAAAATCACAAACTTGGCAGTTTTACTGACTACAAAACATACAAAACATTGGTCCTTCGAGCAGAAACTATTACACATACAAAACATTGGTCCTTCGAGCCGGATTTACGTGTACAAGATTAGCAAGAAGCAAGGGCGAACGGAAAATACCTGTTCAACACACAGAAGAATACGTGGCTATAAGTTCCGTCGTACCGAAAACAGCAATTAGTGTTCAATTGGCAACGGTTCCAGTTGAAATAACCAGTGCAGGCAAGTCAAGTTTGGATTTGGCATCGATTCCAGAAGAATTCCAGCAAAAGGAAGTCTAATCAACATCCATAGCAACATCAAGGTCATTTCAAAAACATACCAGGGTTTCAAGTCAAAAGGGCCTGCATTGCACGTGTCCACAACCATTGGTTTCAAGTCGAAAGGCCTGCGTAACACGTGTCTACAACCACTTGAGTCTTTGTTTCCCATCTACTACCTGCATGCACATTTGCCAATTTAAAAAATTCTTTACATTTGAAAAACAAAACGATCACAATGTCTACTGAAAGCATTAAGAAATTACAATGTAAACGTCGTACAATCAAAGGCAAGCTGACCAGGTTGCAAAATTACGTAAACTCTATAGACACCGCAATCATTAATGACGAATTAATAGCACAATTAAGAATTCGTTTGGAAAAACATTCGTGTATATTAGATGAATTTTCTTCCATTTGTACAGAAATATACTACCTCGAAGATAATGAGGATAGTTCTGAATTGGCGGAGTTTGAAGATTCATTCTATGACGTTACAACAAAAATTACTAGATTAATCAACGATTATACCATAAATAATCAAACACAATCGAATATGTCATCATCAGATACAGTCGCGAGCAATTCAATTACAGGTATAAAATTGCCTACAATAAATCTACCTTGTTTTAAGGGCCACTATGACGGTTGGCTAGAATTTCGCGATGCATTTAAGTCATTGATACATGCAAATCAATCTTTGCCCGACGTTCAAAAACTTTATTATATGCGCTCGTGTCTTCAAGGGGATGCTGCTCGAGTCCATTGAAATTACTGCATATAATTATGATATTACTTGGCAATTGTTAGAAGATAGGTTCGAGAACAAGTCCCTAATAATTCACAATCATATTAAAGCCATTTTCGATCAACCAAATGTTACAAAGGAATCACATGTTCAATTGCGAGATCTCTGCGACTCTGTGACAAAAAACTTGCGTGCTCTAAAATCTTTGGGCGAGCCGACAGATACGTGGGATACTCTTATAATTTACATAATCGCAACCAAAATGGACGATATTACCCGACGCGAATGGGAGATCGTCAACAACAACTCACAAATTCCAAACATGGCGGATATGTATAAATTTCTAAAAGGGCGTTGTGAGCTTTTAAAGAAACTGGAACATGAAAGGTCTAAAAAGCCAAAGAACAAACCATTCAAATCAAGCGCATATGCCACTGTGTCTGTCAAGGTCAGTTGTTATTATTGTAAAAAGGATCATGCAATTTACAACTGTAATAAATTTAAAGGGCTCTCAATAAATGACCGTATCTCAGAAACTAAAAGGCTTAAGCTGTGTCTAAACTGTTTAAGGCAGGGACACAACACAAAAACATGCCATTCATTTAGTTGTCGAAAATGTGGCAAAAGGCATAATACCTTACTACATATTGAGACA
Source organism: Aethina tumida (assembly GCF_024364675.1). Classification (NCBI taxonomy): domain Eukaryota; kingdom Metazoa; phylum Arthropoda; class Insecta; order Coleoptera; family Nitidulidae; genus Aethina; species Aethina tumida. The sequence goes on from NC_065435.1 coordinate 27,266,282, forward strand.
CATGTTGGCAGTGAAATTGTCACTGACACTGAAGTGCCAGTTACCATTGTCAATCACTCGGTGGCAAATGAACAAAGGCAAGTCTACTTGTCAACAGTCTTAATTCATGTAACAGATGCACAAGGCAACAATCAAGTTCTACGTGCACTACTTGACAACGGGTCCCAAAGTTCATTTGTGACTGAAAGGGCTGATAAAATGTTAAATTTAAATAAACACAAAACCCAATTTAAAATTTCTGGTGTTGGTCAAACTATATCGGAGATTCAATATCAAACAATACTCGACATTTCTTCTGTTTAAGGTTCATTCAAAACATGCGTTTCATGTTTAATTATGAATAAGATCACAGAACCCATACCTTCTACTACAATGCCAAAATATAACTTTACACTTCCAAGTCGTATTACTTTGGCAGATCCTACTTTCAATATATGCAATGATATCGACATCCTATTGGGTGCCGACATATTTTGGAAGGTTGTACTGCCTGAGCGTGTTTCACTGGGAAAACATAATCCTATGCTGCAAAATACGTCCTTTGGGTGGATCGTTATAGGAGGTTGGAGTAAAGGGAATCAGAGGCATTCAGTCAATTGTTTAGTCGTAAACAAAACTGATGAAATCGTGAAGCGTTTTTGGGAAATAGAGGAAATAGGTGATTCGTATCAAATATTTAATGAAAGGGAACAGTTTTGCGAGAATCATTTTAAAGATCATTATGGGCGCGACTCGTCTGGCAGATTCATTGTACGAATTCCGTTTAACGACAAAAAAGGTCAGCTAGGCGAATCAAGGCAAGGAGCATTAAATAGATTTCAGTCGCTAGAAAGAAAATTAGCGAAAAATAGCCATTTAAAACAAAGTTACGATGAATTCATGCAAGAATATATCGACCTAGGACACATGAAACAAGTCGAGGATGTAGGTGATGAGAAGATTGGTACTCAATATTATTTACCTCATCATGCGGGTTTAAAAGAATCAAGTTTGACAACAAAAATACGTGTTGTATTTGATGCGTCGGCCAAGACAAGTAGCGGTCTTTCGCTAAATGATGTTCAATGCAGCGGCCTGACCATACAAAATGAGTTGTTTTCCATACTATTGAGATTCCGAATTAATCAATATGTTCTCACAGGAGATATATCAAAAATGTATCGTCAAGTTCTGGTTCATTTTGATGAACGATGCATGCAAAGAATATTTTGGAGATTCAACAAAAATGAAGCAATACAAACCTATGAGCTGGCAACCGTAACTTACGGCACAGCATCAGCACCATTCTTAAGTGTTAGATGTTTGAAACAATTAGCTATGGATCACTCAACAGAGTTTCCCGAAATTAGCAGGATCATTGAGAATGATTTCTATGTAGACGATGTGATTACGGGTGCTAATTCAAAGGCAGAGTTACTGCGCATTCAGCGAGAACTGTCAAACACCTTACAACGGGGCAAGTTCGAACTGCGCAAATGGTTGTGTAATGATTCAGAATTGTTATCTAAATTTCAAGTAAATAACAATTTAAATGTTGGATTAATTCATTTGGGACCAAATGACAATAATAAGGCGCTTGGTATACTATGGAATACTTGTAACGACATTATTCAATTTGAAACAAGTCAGCTTAAATATTCTCAACAATTTCCAACCAAACGTTTCATTTTGTCAACAATAGGTCAAATATTTGATACTTTGGGATTGATTGCACCTATCACAATTTTGGGAAAAATCCTTATTCAAAAATTGTGGTTACAAAAACTAGATTGGTATGATCCCATATATGTTCATTTATCCAGTCTATGGTCAGAATTTGTAAATAATATTCAAAATTTGAATAACTTGAAGATTGATCGGTTTGTGTTGAAGCCAGAGTACGAGGAATGTGAGCTCCACGGTTTTGCAGACGCGTCTGAAGCGGCTTACGGTGCCTGTATTTACCTACGATGTAAGGTTAAAAATCAGTACTTTGTTCAAATGCTTTGTTCCAAATCAAAGGTTGCGCCAATTAAACAGGTATCATTGTCAAGGCTTGAATTATGCGCTGCAACATTACTCGCAAAATTAACAGACAAGGTACGACGATCAATCAGACTCAACATTCAAGCACAATTATTTTGGTCAGATTCCACGATTGTTCTTTGTTGGATACGAGGTTGTCCATCGCGTTGGAAAACCTTTGTTGCAAATCGCGTGGGTGTGATTCAGTCACTTACAAAACAAGAACAATGGAATCATGTAAGGTCTCAGTCAAATCCTGCAGATTTATTATCACGAGGTACGAATGCAGATGTTTTAAAAACCTCCACGTTTTGGTCAAATGGCCCACAGTGGCTCATTAAAGATAAGTCAGAATGGCCAGAATTTACGGAATCTGAACCGAATATAATTCCAGAGCAAAAAACTGTTTGTTTGCAAACAACCATTACAGACGAATCCATCTTCATACGATATTCGTCGATAACAAAATTAAAGCGCGTTGTTGCATACATGTTAAGATTTATTTCAAATTGTAAAGAAAAAAAAACTATCTGTCCCTCTGAGCTGTACCGAATTAAAAAATTCTATGGTAGTTTTGCTACGTGTAATGCAACAAACTACATTTGTTACTGAGTATAATGATTTGGTAAATAAAAGGCCAATTAATAAAAAAAGCAGACTATTGTCTTTAATTCCGTTTATTGATAACGACAATTTAATACGTGTGGGTGGTCGATTAGTTAACGGTGATTATAATTTTAACAAAAAACATCCTGTCATCTTACCAAAGAGTCATGTTTTAACAGAATTGGTCCTCAGAAATGAGCATGTCAGACTGTTACATTGCGGACCTCAACAATTATTATATTCCGTACGGGATAATTATTGGCCAATCTCAGGTCGCACCGTATGTCGAGGAATAATTCGGAAATGTATTTGATGTTTTAAGGCTAAGCCAACGAATACGGAATATTTGATGGGTAATCTGCCTGAATGCCGCGTTAATCAGTTCAATCCTTTCACAAACGTTGGTTTGGATTACGCAGGACCATTTTTGTTGAAAGATAGAATAACAAGAGGTGCAAAAATCATAAAGGCTTATGTTTGTGTCTTCGTTTGCATGGCTTCAAAGGCTATCCATTTAGAATTATTAACTAATTTGAGCACAGAGGCATTTTTACAAATGTTAAAAAGGTTCATCGCTAGACGAGGTTTGCCCTCCAACATATATTCCGACAATGCCACCACCTTTGTTGGTGCAGACTCCGCATTGAAAGAAGAATTTCTGTTTGTTGACACTAACGTAGATAATATTAATCAATTCTTGAATAAAGAAGGTATTACGTGGCATTTCATTCCTGTGCGATCACCTAATTTTGGAGGTATATGGGAAGCTGGTGTTAAAAGCTTTAAACATCACTTGAGGCGAATATTAGGCAATGATAAGTTTACGTTTGAAGAGTTTTATACGGTAATGTCACAGATTGAAGCAGTTTTCAACTCGCGTCCAATAAGTCCATTATCAACAAATCCAGATGATTTATCTCCGTTAACGCCGGGTCATTTTCTAATTGGCAAATGTTTAACTTCAATTCCTGAACCTGTCCTTTCCCACATTCCTGTCAACCGACTCAATAATTACCAACGACTGGATCAACTGAAACACCACTTTTGGCAACGTTGGCAAAAAGAGTACGTGTCCGAACTCCAAGCCAGGTTGAAATGGAAACAAGCGGGTCAACACATCCTCAAACCAGGACATCTTGTCATCATTAAGGACGATCAACTGCCCCCTCTACAGTGGCGTATGGGACGCATTCTTGAGTTACATCCTAGTGAAGATGGAGAAGTGCGTGTAGTGAGTGTAAAAAGCACAACCGGTGTGCTAAAACGAGCAATTTCGAAAGTGTGTGCGCTACCTTGTGATTGACTTTTCTATTATGACTCCTATTCTGATTTCCAATGTATTAATTATATTCCTTTTGTCTATTGAAAATTGTATTTTCAAGGCGGGCGGCATGTTAGAGCATTTGTCAACATTGGCAACGTCTAATGCGCAACCCCCTCCCCTTAGTTAGTTAGGGTGAATTAGCTTTAAGTTACTTACTTTTAAGTCAGCTCGAGAGCAACACACAACGTTCAGATGCTCCGAGCAAAATAAACAGAAAAATCACAAACTTGGCAGTTTTACTAGTCCAGCACATACAAAACATTGGTCCTTCGAGCAGAAACTATTACACATACAAAACAGGTTCTTTCTCATTGAAAATGGTAATTAGAAGAAATACTTATGTACAGTAGTGCTAGAAATGAAACCGATCGTACCAAACTGTTATTTTTAGGGAATAATTTTGGCTAAATTCATTACTTATACTTACAGGAATTCCCAACTAAACACAGAATAACGCTCCATAAAACAACACATTGATTTGTTTTCAGAATAAATTATGATTTTTGTTTATTGGAACAAGGAGGCCTCTCCGGGCACCGATGCGAAGATCATGGCCTAAGAGTAATTAACCACAAAGGTTTAGGAAAATAGAAGGGAAAACTAAAGAGGTACGTAACAATCGCTACATGGTAAAGAAAAGATGTCCCAAAGAGACGCAGAGGTCTAGACAGCCAAGAGACAAGGTCTCTTGTATCTGTCGGATTTACAGGGTTGGATATCATGCAAGCATGCAATCTCCGGATTAGAGTGTTGAAAGATAGATCTCCGGAGATTGAGGGCATGCTATTTTCTCTGAGGCTATGAAATATGAAAAAATATGCAAGAAATCCGAAAAAAGTACAAGAAAAAATCACAATCTGTCAAAAAGGCTGAGGACTAAAGCAGGTACTTTCATTTTATGGAAAGTTTTCCATAGTATGGGCATACGTTTCAACTCATCTAACATCTGAGAATTAAGCATGTTTATAGTAATTATAATATTAGAATGGTGCTGTAGTTGTTTTTGCTTATATTTTAATCTGTAATTTATGACGGAAAAGGTGTTTCCTAAATAACTATATATAATACATATATATATATATATATATATATATCTGTATATTTTTCCACTGAATAATTGGAGGTTGAAAAAATTGGCAATGTGTCGAAACCATTTTATAACACCAAACTAGTATTAAAATATCGACATAAGTTAAACAAAGTAGTCTTATTTGTAAAGTTATGTTATATTTAAAAATTTGGGAATCTCATTTATGGTCATCCACTGTAGGTTGAAATACAAGGATGAGATTGATTCGAAACAGTTCTACCATCAAAAATATTATAATAGTTGAATCTTCTCTTAGCAGCAATAAATGTCAAAGAGGGATCTGCAACTGATTTGATTTCAGTGACTCTCAGGGCTAGTAATCTAAACCTTCAGACGGTAAGTTGCTATTTTTGTAACTGTTTAAATATTTCACCTTTTTAAATAAACAGTAAATTCACGTAGTTGATTCTTTCAGCTTGAATAAGTGAGCGACAGATTTCAACTATGCACTGAATTTTTCTCCTTCACCTTTAGTTATCACCCTCAAACAACACTAATATACCAATCTTTCCATATTTGATAATTTTATGTCGCAAATTATTTAGATTCTTCATGTCTGGATGACAAGTTCAAATAATGTTATCACAATTTATAAACCAAATCATGAAATAGTAATTCACACTATTTTACAATTTTCTGGGAGCCTTGTATCCTATTAAGCAGTATTCTTCTAAAATATCTGTAATAAGGTACATCATAATTGAAATGAAAATTTATGCTCTTATAGACATTCAAGAAGTGCGACACAATTTACTTGCTTTACCGGTATGCTCCATACTAGCTTCAAAAATATGTTAAAATCGTGGTAGTAACTCTCCATATGCGTTGGGATGTAGATGGAGTTCTTAAGATACTTTATTTAAATTTGCAATCAGTAAAAAGTAATAATTTTTGAGGGTATTGCAAAAATGATCTTCAAAAATTGATTGAATAAATCATATTGTAGAAGAGAATGAAAAACACAGTGACCAAAGATTTTTTGTAAGAAGGAAAATACGGAGCGATTTTTAATTAGGGATGTCTCAATATGATTATACGGCGTTGTAGTGCGTTGATTCAGTCAACCAAAGGGGCGGTATATATAACACGATATTTTACACTAAAAACTCTCTGTACTCTGTAATATTGTATAACTTTGGTTAACTTTTGATATATATACAAATCGGGATTCTTTTTTACTGTTTCTAAGACATTTTGGTGTTTTGTTAATATATCTTATATCCTAACTTTATTTAAGAGAACTTTAAATATAATTGGTAATATTTTGATCCAGCAAAATTAAAGCCCACGGGAAATTTTCATGTGGCTTGATTTCCGAGAGTTTCATGATTAATTAACACTATTTGAAATCAGGGCTCTAAAATAGATATATTTCGTTATTAATGTAATTGTTACAATATTCCGCCTTGATTAACTGCAATAAATTATGTATCTAAGGGAATCCAAATTTAAAAAACAATAGAACACTTGTTGTAACCTAGCAACTGTTATTTACAACTGTTCCCAAAACTTAATTTAAAATATTAACAATTTCAACATTCAAGAGATGCTGTGAAACTTTAGAACAGTAGGTGTCTCACCATTCAAAAAATCAACAACTACATACACGCCATTAATTTATTTCAGATGTAATTCATAAGGAATAACACATAATGTCTAAGGAAAGTCAAATTTGATGATTAACATCAGTGAATCAAATTTAAATGGAAAATGTGTGTGGTTTAAATTAATGGTTAAGACTTGAATAATACTATATGGAATAAATAATGAAATTATTTATTAACAATTTCTTAAAACGAGAGAATAAGTTTTTGAGAACTCTGGTTCTGTACGTGTGTTTTGACAACTAACTGTCAACTGATGTTGGAGTTATTTCATTTTGCTTGTTGGCCGATTTTATAAAGGCCTTACCAAGTATACAAAGTTGTTATTATAAATTGTCGAGATATTCTGAACACAGGATCCTATAATAATAATCGAGGACCTATTTTCCTGTCACAGTTAACTGTGTAGCATTGTGCTGATATAATTTAATTTACAATGCGAAAAAATATCTTATTCTTGAAAATAAAGCTTACGCTATAACAGAGTCAAGAATTGAGACGCAATTTACTTGGAAAATCATTTATTTAGAATACCGATCAGACATGTAGTAGATGTTAAGATTTTGCATATAGCATATAGGTAAACCAAGTAAATTGTGTGTCACCTCTTGAATGTTTATCTTTCTTTTCAGTTATGTTATACCTTATTGCACGGTAAAGTAGTTTTTCTAGAAAAATACTACTTAATATGATCCCAGGTTCCTATAATCGCGATTATAAGATTAGCAACTAAGCAGAATGAAAATATCCCAACATGCCCAAGTTGTCTAATTTATCAGCAAGTTGTCAAAACGTGCGTGGTGGTTACTAGCTCTCAAGAAAACGTGGAGACACTTAAAATATATATGCACTAAAGTAGATGAAAATTTCATCAAAATTACAAATGATAGAGCTAGATTGCAAATTTTTACACAGAAAATTGTCATTTGCATTTGTTTATAAATTGTGTTGTCATTATTTGAACTTGTCATCTAGACATGAGGAATCTGAATAAATTTTGACATAAAATTAGCAAAATTAGAAAGATTGGTATCTTAGTGTTGTTTGAGGGTGATAATCCAACCAAACGTGAAAGAGAGAAATTCAGTACCTAGTTGAAATTTGCCGCTCACTAATTCTTGCTTAAAAAATCAACTACGTGAATTATTTTTTGATTTAAAAAGGTGACATGTTTAAACAGTTACAATAATAGCAACCTACTGTCCGAAGGTTCCGATTACGAGTCACTGAAATCAAATCAGTTGCAGATCTCTCGTCGACATTTATTTTGAATCAAAGAAATACTGTCTGTGATTCTGCAGATAATTAACATGTGAATAGAAATTGTTTTTGTTAACATTGTTAACTTTATACTTAAATGCCGATATATATTTTGTTGCTAAGAGAGGTGAGGAATGTCGTCTTTCAAGTAAATTTTATTTGATCTTGCATTGTATTAATATTACATCAAGTTGTGGTTCAGTTATATTTTTTGGTATAATTCTCTTCGTTTGAATCCACAGTGTCAACAAATTGACAGAGCAAAGAAATATCGAGATGAGATGAGTTATACTAAATGGTAGAACTGTTCCGAATCAAATTCATCCTTATATTTCAACCCACACTAAATGACTATAAATGTGATTCCCAAATATTTATATATAATATAATTTTCCAAATAAAACTACTTTGTGTACCTTTAAGTTATGTGGTTAATTTAATATAAGTTTGATTGTTAATAAATGGTTTCGACCTATTGTCGATTTTTTTAACCTTCAACTATTCAGTGGAGGTACTTAAAAGTTATATGCAACATATTTTTTTAGGAAACACATTTAGTGATTACAGTACAGATTAAAATTTAAGGAAAAATTACTTCGGCACTAATCTAAAATTATAATTGCTATAAACAAGCTTCATTCTCAGATGATAGATGAGTTGAAACCTAGATCCACACTATGGAAACATTTCCATAAATTGGAAGTACTTGCTATATACAGAGATAGATATGTGGAACTCCAATGGAAACATTCCAGTCCTCAGCCTTTTTGGTAGAACTTTTGAATACGGTTTCTTGGTAATGATGTTTTCTTCTTTATTGTGATTTTTTCTTGTACTATTTTCGGATTTCTTAGATTTTTATTCATATTTCATAGCCTCAGAGAAAATATTTGCCGATGTCGTCAGGTTTTGTCGTGGCTCATTTCATCTTCATTTATATGATGGTAATCAGCCTTTCCATGTGAACGTAACTCCTCGTGCCCAACGAATCGTCGAAATACTTTAAAAAAGATATATAAAATTAATATTAAAGATTAATTTTATTATATATACCAATTTTATTTGTTTTTCATTTAATTTAAATAATTTAATTGTGTGTTTTAACATAAAATATGTCATTAATTATAAAAATCTTGAATACAGATGAAAATTATACTTACATTCAAATCCAATTCTTGGGCCACTAGAATCTTTACACCATTTGCCTTTTGCATCATACTTTAAGATTTCAATCTTAATTTATTCTGAAAACAAATTAATTGAAGTACTTATTCTTTGTTTAGTTGGGATTCCTGTAAGTAAATTAATGAATTTAGACAAAAATATTCCCTAAAAATAACAGTTTGATACGATCTGTTTCATTTCTAGTATTACTATGCACAAGTATTTCTTCCGATTATCATTTCCAATGAGGTAGGGACTCATTAATAAAAGCGAGAATATTTAACTAATAATTTTGAATTGAAGCGTAGAAGCAACTTCAGAGAGATGTGGTTCGTATGAAATAAAAGTTTGAACTGATTAAAGTTTGTTGGTAATTGGTACTTGTGTAAAGAAAACTTTTTGGTCTACCTGATTTAATGAACAAAATTGAAATTAGTTTATGACAACGAAATTTAAATATCTACAAATGAATAACGTATTAATAAATAAAACATTGAAATTTGTTTATGGGAATGGAATTCAAATGTCTACAAATGAATAACGAATAGTTAATTTTATAAGCTCTTTAGAGAACAACTTAGGAAACTTAGTTTTTATTTTTTTTTACATGTAGATAAAGTAGGAACATATTGTATAAAATTTCATAAGACACAATCAACCAATGATAATTGATAGTTTAAAGTGTAAACCTCAGTACTCATGCAAACACTATACTTACTCATCATTGGTCCAATTCACTCGAGGCAAGTTATGTTAGAATATCTAGACATCGTGTATAACGGTTGTGATGACAACGGAGAATAAAAACAACAGAAGAGCGTAGTTATAGAAACAGAGTTAAGTTGTAAGAGCAGAGTTAGTTGTATACAGCCCACCAATGTTGGAAGATAGTCAATATGCGTTTTACTGAGTACCTTGCATTATCATTCCACGTCGCCTTGTAAGCAGGCATGTTCTAACTATTAACTTTTGTATTTTGACCTTAATGGAAACAAATACTTCCAGTGCTTCCGTGTCCTTTCGGTGAGCACAGGGGTGCGTCGTCAGGATTTCGAGAACACCTCCATAGGCGTATCCCACTTTGTGGAAGACTTCTGCGTTTTGGAGGTGTGGGGTGGCTGGTCGGGAGGAAGGCTTGGTGTTAGGGTTAGAAGTAGGAGTATATATGTATATATACATAAAGCATACACCACCTTCAAACGTTCGCACAAATTTTGTACTGCTGAGTTGATATCACTATCTGAAACATATGTTTCCGCTATGTTAGGACCATAGTTAGAATCTCCTGAAAATTTGATCCTTTTTTTTACAGATTCCCTATCATAAGGATTTTTGCGCTTCCGCTCTTTTTCATTACCCTGAGCACTTATAAATTTTTTTAGATTTTTACCTGTACTTTCATTAAAATATGATTTCCAAGGTTTTGTATGCCAATCTGAACCATAATTGTAAGAGAGGACGCTTAAATGAGCTCCTATTTGAAATGAATTTCTTTGAATCAAGTTCAATCTTTTTCCCATATTGAAACGAGCCATTATATTCATAAAAATTTCTGCTTTATTGTTGGTTTCTTTATCAAGAAGTAAATCAGCCTTCATTAATAATTGCTCAATAGCACCAAAAAGATGGTGATGCAGGCCAGAAGATATAAGTTGACTTGTTCGATCATTAGAAACGTCTCCAGTATTGGTGCACAAATACTGTTTGCAAGCACTGTGAATACCATAAACGTGATATATTGAATTTCTAATATCGGCTCTTAGATTTTCTGGATCCTGCGTATTTGCATAAATTGCAGATTGAACTGCTTTATTTAGTTCATTAATAGTATCGCTTTTTAACATCTTTCTGGCATCAACAGGGACCCCTTGAGTATCTTTTTTAATTTTGTAAAGGTTTTTACTGAAATTTTTTAATACATGGTTCATGCATTCAATTTTAACAACCTAAAAAGTATTGTGTAAATATTTGTAAAACTTATCTAACTATTATTTTATATTACAAGTTTACCTCGTGTCCATATGGTACCTTTTCTTTAATATTTTTTAAAACTGAGGAATCACCATCTGCAATAAATTTTAAGTATTTCAACCCATGCATTTCTATGCTGTTATTAAATCCCTCTACTATTATATCCTGTTCCATTGAAGATGATGAACCGGACCAATTTTTAAAACAAATATGTGTTTTAGCAGCTTCATTATTGTTTTCGGCTCTAGCGCAAATACAACACTATTTATTCCTTACACCTACGAATAATACTTTTCCTGTTGTTTTCCCTATTATAACAGCCTACAAATTATAACATAAAATGTTATTTGTTACATATCCGAATATATTATAAACTTACAGCTCCAGAATTTGCATTATACGTATGTCCATAGCTTCGTTTAGACCATCCTCCATCTAAATATCCATCAGTTATATATGGAATGCCATGTGAATCTACATGTCCTTCCTTAATTGCAGCTTCACGTTCTAATTTTCCAGCTTCTTCCAAAGCAAGCCATAATGATTCTTTCCATACCTATAATATTTCATGTATAAAAACAATAAAAATTTCAGTAATGGTACAATAACACACCTGATCCAATTCATTTTGAATTTTATAATACAAATTTTTAGATAAACATGGAATATCCATTACTTTCAATAATTCCATTAAATGTGCGTAGGTGCTTCCTACTGAAAATGTTCCCCATACAGCTGCTCTATTAATTTTGGACCTTGTTTTCGGATTTTCTGTTGAAACTGATACTTCTTTGTCACAAATGTTGCATTTTAAAATAAATGTGCTTCTTAACCCACATCGCACTTCTTTTAGATAAACTAATTGTCCACCAGTGCACCTCTTGTTGTGTTGTACTTGAATTTTAGTTGTTATATTTAGGAAGTATCTGATATCTGCAATTCGATAAGCTGTCAATGAATTGATTTCAGGAACAACTTCTATTTCCAAAGGAAAATTTTCAATTCTAAAATAATACTAATTAAGTCGTCGCCGTCAGATATGGTTTCCAAAAAAGATGAATTTTGCCAATTTGAATAAAAACGTACCGTTCATATTCTTCATTTATTTCTGAAAACGGGTTAAATTAGACTTAGTTCTAACAGAACGTAACGGGGTTGTTGTACCACATGGACTAAGAGCTTCTTCGTTTGGACGTGAATTGAAAATATTATCTAGTATCTCATTTAAAATATATCGGGAACATTGGGTAGATTCTTTATAATTCTCAACTCGTTCTAAAAGTTTATCCACAATTATAATATACAATGGTTCATGTTTCTTTGATTTTAAATTTCATAATTATGTGTCACTTGATATTCCAATTTTATAAAGTTAATTTAATTACATAAACTCGACCTTGGGGTGGTAATGCCATTCTGCAGCCGACTATATACTATATATGTAATAAAAATTTAAAACTATGATGTTTATATTAAATTCACTAAATTCGATTTGAAATAAACATAATACATTCTTCAAATAAATCATTCTTTATTCATAATTTCACTGGGAGAAAAACCAACAACAAACAATGAACATGGAATATAGATGCAACCAATGGAAAACCAAGGACACAAAAATATGAAATAATATCAAAATTGTGACATATACAAGTAAAAATCAATTAATTGATGACATGAATTAACAAATATATATATACTAAACAATAATACAGCAATATAAATCAAAAATTGAATAAAAAACTTACCTTTAAGAGTTTACAATAAATTACACTTTGGCTCACGACTAAAATAAGACTAATTTGTTTCTTTGTTTGAAACTGTGACTGTTTCTTCAACCACCAAAACTGAACTAAAATTTCTGGCTCGTTTTAAATGTATACTAAATCGCACCCCTCTCATTGACCACTTAACTCAAGTACTACCCGAACAGAAAAATTCCATCCGTTTTGTTGATGTTATCACATTTCACTTAAATTTCGACACAAAAATACACGCAGGTCACATGCACTGGTTTGTATCACTCCTCACTCTAAGGGTGCGAAAGTAATTTTCGTGGCGCCAAGAGTATGTACTAAATGCAAATTTAGAGATAAGGTCACTCTACACAATCAAAATCGAAACAATAAGAATCGATTAAAGATTAACTTTGAGATCATTTTTTTAAATTAATAATAGATTGTAAATCGACATCCGTATTTGTATATCGTATTTATTATATTTGTTTATATGATAAAATGTGATTGGTTTAGAACTAACTATACGACACAAACCCCATTAGTAACTGTATACATTATTATATTTTTCATATATATTATTGTAACATATATTAATTTTATATAATTTTAATTAATAAAAATATATTAAGAATTCATTACTATTATAAATTTCATAATCTATTTACAACCAATAAATTCGTTATAAATATGAGATCTCGAGTGCGGTCCTGTCCCATGCAAAAAATTGTGCACACGAACGTTTTAAAACCGAATGTTTGTTTGATTTCGTGGCGGCACCACTTTACGGGCTATGTTTTGTTTTGCGTCCTTTTCTGACCGAAAGTGCGATTCCTTGTCTAGTAAACGCCGCTGTTAAGTTAAACTAAGCAATTTTATTTGTAAAGTTAAGTTATATTTAATTATTTGTGAATCTCATTTATAGTCTTCCAGTGTAGGTTGAAATATAAGGATGAGATTGATTCGAATCATTTCTACCATCAACAATATTATATCAAATCGAAAAATCATCACGATATTCCTTTGCTCTGTCAGTTTGCTGACACTGTGGATTAAAACGAATAGAATTATAAGAAAAGATATAACTGAACCACAATTTGGTGAAATATTAATACAATATAAGAATCAAATCAAGTTTTGCTTCGGAGAAGACAACTTTGTTCCAAATTACATACTTGTGACATGTGTCATAAGGAAACGTAATCTTAGCAACATAAATGTTATTTTATTTTTTTACAAACAATTGGTTGCTATTGAAGCTTGAAATAAATGTCGACGAGAGATCTGCAACTGATTTGATTTCAGTGACTCTCAGGGCACGTAATATAAATATTCAGACAGGAAGTTGCTATTTTTGTAACTGTTTAAATATTTCACCTTTTTAAATCAACAGTAAATTCACGTAGGTGATTCTCTCAGCTTGAATAACTGAGCGACAGATTTCAACTATGCACTTTCTTTTTCACCATTGGTTATCACCCTCAAATGATATACTAATCTTTCCATATTTGATACTTTTATATCGCACATTATTTAGATTCTTCATGTCTGGATGACAAATTCAAATAATATCAACACAATTCATAAACCAAATCATAAAATAGTGATTACTATTTTACAATTTTCTGCGTAAATATTGATTTGCAATCTTAGTTCTGTTGAAACTTATAATTAATGGCTTTCAGTTCTGCTAAAATTTTCATCTACTTTGGTGCATATATATTTTTGGTGTCTCCATATTTTCTTGAGAGTATGCGTGATTTGACAACACACTGACAACATCGAGAACTAAAGATGGAATATTTTTGTTCTGCTTATTCGCTGATTATTTAATCGCGATACTGATCATAGAAGATCATTTTATACTACCACACATCGCGGAGCCTTGTATCCTATTAAGCAGTATTCTTCTAAAATATCTGTAATAATGATAATAATATCATAAATGAAAAAAAAGTTTATGCTCCTATAGACATTCAAGATAAAGTAAATTGTGTTTCACCACTTGAAAGTTTATAAAGATTTTTTAGAAAAGTACTACTTAATAGGATCCCAGGTTCCTATAATCGCGATTATAAATCAGCAACTAAGGCCAAGTTGTCCAATTTGTCAGCTCTCAAGAAAACGTGGAGACACTTAAAATATATATGCACAAACGTAGATGAAAATTTCAGCAAAATTACATATGATAGAGCTATTAATTATAAATTTCATCTGAACAAAGATTGCAAATCAGAAAATTGTAAAGTAGAAATCACTTTTTCATGATTTTGTTAATAAAATGTGTTGACATTATTTGAAGTTGTCATCTAGAGATGAGGAATCTAATTAAATTTTGACATAAAATTAGCAAATTTGGAAAGATTGATATCTTAGTGTTGTTTGAGGGTAATAATCCAACCAAACGTGATAGAAAAAATTCAGTACCTAGTTGAAATTTGCCGCTCACTAATTCTTGCTTAAAGAATCAACTACGTGAATTATCTTTTGATTTAAATAGGTGAAATATTTAAACATTTACAATAATAGCAACCTACTGTCTGAAGGTTTCGATGACGAGTCTCTGAAATCAAATCAGTTGCAGATCTCTCGTTGATATTTATTTTGAATCAAAGAAATACTGTCTGTGATTCTGCATATAATTAACATGTGAATAGAAATTGTTTTTGTTAACATTGTTAACTTTATACTTAAATGCCGATATATATTTTGTTGCTAAGAGAGGTGAGGGATGAAATTGAAAGGAAGATAACTAGCCTTTTAATTAATTAGTAATTACAAAAATAAACGGACATTTGGGAGTGAGTATTGGATTGAGTAACGTTTTGCAGAATTTCTTGTTTCAATAGAAACGAAGGAAGTTTGTTTGTCAAATAAAAGAAAATGACAATTATGTTGCTAAGATTACGTCACCTTATGGCACGTCACCCTGTCCAATTATAGGCAAGAGTTATGGTTAATTCAATTAATCCTAATTCGAAATATGTAGTTTAGAAACACGTTGTCGTATTTCAAGTAAATTTGAATTGATCTTGCATTGTATTAATATTACATCAAGTTGTGGTTCGGTTATATTTTTTGGTATAATTCTATTCGTTTGAATCCACAGTGTCAACAAATTGACAGAGCAAAGAAATATCAAGATGAGATGAGTTATACTAAATGGTAGAACTGTTTCGAATGAAATTCTTCCTTATATTTCAACCTACACTAAATGACTATAAATATGATTCCCAAATATTCATATTTAATATAACTTTTCAAATAAAACTACTTTGTTTACCTTTAAGTTATGTGGTTAATTTAATATAAGTTTGGTTGTTAATAAATGGATTCGACTCATTGTCGATTTTTTTAACCTTCAACTATTCAGTGGAGGTACTTAAAAGTTATATGCAACATATAACACATTTAGTGATTACAGTACAGATTAAAATTTAAGGAAGAATTACTTCGGCACTAATCTAAAATTATAATTGCTATAAACAAGCTTCATTCTCAGATGATAGATGAGTTGAAACCTAGATCCACACTATGGAAACATTTCCATAAAATGAAAGTACCTGCTATATACAGAGATAGATATGTGGAACTCCAACGGGAACATTCTAGACCTCAACCTTTTTGGTAGAATTTTTGAAGACGGTTTCTTGGTAATGCTGTTATCTTCTTTATTGTGATTTTTTCTTGTACTTTTTTCGGATTTTTTGGATTTTTTTTCATATTTCATAGCCTCAGAGAAAATATTTCCCGATGTCGTCAGGTTTTGTCATGGCTCATTTCATCTTCATTTATATGATGGTAATCAGCCTTTCCATGTGACCGTAACTCCTCGTGCCCAACGAATCGTCAAAATACCTTAAAAAAGATATATAAAATTATTAAAGATTAATCATATTATATATACCAATTTTATTTGTTTTTCATTTAAATTAAATAATTTAATTGTGTGTGTTTTAACATAAAATAAGTCATTACTTATAAAAATCTTGAATGCAGATGAAAATTATACTTACATTTAAATCCAATTCTTGGGCCACTAGAATCTTTACATCATTTGCCTTTTGCATCGTACTTCTAGCATTACTATACACAAGTATTTCTTCCGATTATCATTTCCAATGAGGCAGGGACTCATTAATAAAGGCGAGAATATTTAACTAATAATTTTGAATTGAAGCGTAGAAGCAACTTCAGAGAGATGTGGTTCGTATGAAATAAAAGTTTGAACTGATTAAAGTTTGGTGGTAAACAAGTAAAGAAAACTTTTTAGTCTACCTGATTTTATGAACAAAATTGAAATTTGTTTATGGGAACGGAATTCAAATGTCTACAAATGAATAACGAATAGTTAATGTTATAAGATCTTTAGAGAACAACTTAGAAAACTTAGTTTTTAATTTTTTTACATGTAGATAAAGTAGGAACATAATGTATAAAATTTCAGAAGACACAATCAACCAATGATAATTGATAGTTTAAAGTGTAAACCTCAGTACTCATGCAAACACTATACTTACTCATCATTGGTCCAATTCACTCGAGGCAGGTTATGTTAGAATATCTAGACATCGTGCATAACGGTTGTGATGACAACGAAGAATAAAAACAACAGAAGAGCACAGGGGTGCGTTGTCAGGATTTCGAGACCACCTCCATAGGAGTATCCCACTTTGTGGAAGACTTCTGCGTTTTGGAGGTGTGGGGTGGCTGGTCGGGAGGACAGATTGGTGTTAGGGTTAGAAGTAGGAGTACTTCCAGGATTTACCGATGGTATCTGTAGTTTAGCAGACAGCTTACTGCATTACTTACTTTCATTCGTTTTAATTCACCCTCTAGTTCCGAGATTTTAATCTTAACATCTAGTTTTCGGGTACCTCTTGGCTTATCTTTTTCGCGGACACTACACATGGTTTATTGGTTTAGTAACCGAGGTTGCCAGCCAAATTAACAACTCTTCTCTTTTGTCTGAATATGGCAACTCTTATAACTAAATTCAAACAGAAGGACGAACGTTATGTCTAACTCCATTTGGGGGTCTGATATCGGTGTAGCTCTTTGCCGAATTTTGCTGTTGTTACTTACTTTTCAGAGAATATGCAAGAAATTGCAGTAATTTATTCAATCAATTAATTGAAATACAAAGGATGAATCAACAAAAAAGACAACTACTACTGTGCTCTTGAGCTGTTTCTCTCAAACTGACTCTCACTGTTTCTTGATCACCAAAGTTACCTCGATCGCCTTCATTTGTCAATTGTTATTGTTTTTTAACTTACTTTATTCTATTTTATTGTTTATATTAACACCGCCTCTCAATAGAATAGAATGAAGGCAATCCGAATCATAAAGACATTTCAATTATTTGTGATTGCTTTTCTTCCTCTAGGTAAGTCGCAAATAGACCTAGTATTGTTCTTTGCTAACGACTGCATCTCACAATTGATTGCTTATTCCCACTCAGACCAGTCACTACGCCGTTTTGCTTCCGATATTGTGGACGGATCGTCACCAACAAATCGTTCTGCTGATAACACTAGTGATTCACCTTCGATAGATGATAGTGCCATATGCGCATCACATTCAGGTGCATAATTACCGTAACGTAGCGGTGCCTTTCTTACTCTCCCGCTCTTTCGTTGAGTTACCTCGCTGATACCCATGTTATCCAAATAAACGCCGTTACCAACACAATCCAAATTAGTACTGTGGATTTCTCCAGTTTTATCAGTACGCGACTGTTCATCATCATTTGGTTGAACTGCTTTACCGTCACACGTACTCCCACTATCTGTAACCGCCTCTGAACCGATTATCTCTACTAACTTTGATCGATTTAATACCGATGATTCATTGAATGTTACATTTCGACTAAAAATTAGCTTCTGTTGTTCAATATCCCAAAGTCAATACGTACCAAACGTCGCACCATAACCAAGCATAATACATTTTGTTGCTTTTGCTTGTAATTTCAACCGCATTTCATGTGGAATATGATTGTAACATTCAGAACCAAATATTCGAAGGTTTGACAGCTCTGGTTTCTTTCCAAACCAAATTTCTGCTGGTGTCTTGTCTTTAAACTGCTTTCCACCCGCGTTTGTTGGCAATCGATTTTTGATATAATTTGCCGACATAATTGCTTCATTCCAAAACTTATTTTCCATCCCACTGGCCAACAGCATTATCGTAGCCTTGTGTTGCAGCGTTTCATTTAAACGTTCAGATACTGAATTCATTTCCGGATTGTATGCAACGGTGCCTAACATCTGAATACCCTTTTGTTTGCAGTATTCTTTAAATTCGTTTGACGTATATTCACCACCGCCATCATGTCTCAATTTTGACACCTTTGAGCCATGAAGTGCCTCAGCCATTGCAACAAATTCCTTGAATTTACCAAACGTTTCACTTTTTCTCTTAATGCAATAGACCATGGATGCTCTCGAATAATCATCCATGAATGTCACAAAATAACGTGACCCATCGTATGCATTCGTTGGATACGGTCCACAAACATCACTGTGAATCAATTCCAAAACTCGCAATGAACGTGTATTTGAATTTCTTGGAAACGGTGAACGAACATGTTTTCCAAGTACACACGATTCGCACAACTGTGTATCCTTTTTTTTACGTTACTCATACCAATAGCCATACAATTGGCTAACTTTTTCATGTCATTTCGGTTGAGATGACCAAGTCTAAAATGCCATAAATTCTGTGATATTGTATTCAATTTATTCACTCCTGTAAATCCCGCAAACACATTGTTGTCAACGAACAAAGTCACTTCATACATTCTTCCATTTACGCGTCCGACAAACTTTTCGATACCATTCAGCGATACATAGGCATAATCACCCTCAAACACAATTCGATATCCCTTTTGTGTTAGTTTTCGAATTGACATCAAGTTGCATTTCAAATCATTCACGAATAGAACGTCCTCCATTGTTTTTACCGATGTGTCACCATGGTGAAATGTTTTAACGAGAATGTCACCACGTTGCTTTGCAACAATGCTTTGATTTTTCTTGGCAACCGAAATGCTTATTTCGTCAATTGGTTCCAAATTTATCGAAGAACATCTTCTGATTCACCATATGCTGAGTCGCTCCAGAATCTAAAACAAATTTTATTTCCGCGTAATTACCGCTATTCTGCTGCAATTGAGCGTTAAATGCCTTCGATTCTGCCAAATTCTCTTTGGTACCATCTTCAGCAATTGCATACATCGATGAACCGCTTGCTCTGTTTGCGCTTTCTCTATTTGACCTCTCTTTTTTGTTTTTATTGCGAAAACATTGAGCCTATTTGTGTCCAGGTTTTTTACACAAATGACATATAATTGTCTTATTCCCAGCAAACATTGCTCCAGGCTCAATTGATTTACTTGAACCATTTCCACCAGTCCGCTTATTGTACTCATCCATTAACCGAGTTTTAACAAATTCTACAGTTAACTTTGATTGATCCATCGTTTCCGATGGTGTCACTAGGTTATCATAACCTCTTGGCATAGTAATCAACAAATGTACAACCACATCAAGCTCTTCCATTTTAGCTCCCGTTGACTTTAACTCTCGAATTCTCTTATCAAATTGCAAAAGGTAACTTATCATATCATCCGACTCATTGTATTTCATTGTCAGCAATTGTTTTCGTAATAAAACTTGCGACGCCACACTTTTCCTTTCGAAAATCGTGCATAATGTGTCGAACATGTCCTTTGCCCGAGCTTTTTCGCGAACATACTCAAGTTGGCTATCATGAACTAACTGTACTAATATCGAAACACATTTCTTTTCATTCAACTTAATCGTAGGATGTTTTGTCACATCTTTTTCCGCTGTAAGAATGACCTCCAACGATTCCTCGACTCTCAACTCCTCTTCATCAAGCAAAATTCCCACACGAAATTTCCATTTGCTAAAATTCGTGCCATCGAGTTGTTGAATTTTTAGAATGTTATTTACAGTAACGTTCGCCATCTTTGTCTGTTGCCTTCACCACAATTGACTTCCAACCTCAATTGTATAACTTTGCAGTATAATTGCAGTAATTTATTCAATCAAATAATTGAAATACAAAGGATGAATCAACAAAAAAGACGGCTATTACTGAGCTCTTGAGCTGTTTCTCTCAAACTGACTCTCACTGTTTCTTGATCACCAAGGTTACCTCGGTCGCCTTCATTTGTCAATTGTTATTGTTTTGTAACATACTTTATTCTATTTTATTGTTTATATTAACGTTATGTCTAACTCCATTTGGGGGTCTGATGTCGGTGAGGCGCTTTGCCGAATTTTGCTGTTGTTACTTACTTTAGATAGTTAACTCTTTCGGAACTTGGAACGGAGTCGTGCTCAGGGTTTACCGGGCGGTTGACCTTTCTTTCTGCCAATAGAACCTGGATTTGAACCGCCTTTTTCTTTTCTTCTTTCACGGTTTTTGCTGGCGATGTGCCGTCCGGTTCCAATATAATTCGGAACCACTCGACCTTTTGCAGGCACACTTGCTGTTTTCCCATTTCATTATCGCAAATTCGGTTATTAAACTGTTTATAGTACGAAACCAAAAATTTAATTCAGTTGTTTCTTGGATTGGTAACCAAGGTTACCAGACAAGTAAACAAATTTTTTCATTTGTCTGAATTTGGTAACTAACTAAATTCAGACAAAAGATGGACACTAAATAAACACAAAAATATCACTACAAACACTTTTGAAAACTGAGGTGTGAGTGTGATGAGAATAATAGTCGATGTTACAAGAACACTGATCGTTTATTATATTATTACAAAGTGTGCTAGAAACGTCAAAGACTAAAAACTAAGAACTAAAAACCCTGCGTAGCATGACGCTTGCGTTAGGGCATCTATACAGAGGGGTTCCAAGTATCAATGTCAATCAATTTCATTCCTTAACAAACACTTTTCCGTAGTTGCTACTCAAATTTGGATAAATGACGATTGTTACCGCTGCCATTGGTAACGACAGAAAGGTCTCTTATTGTTAGCGACCTTTGTCAATTTTTCAAAGTGCAACCAGGGAATATTGTTAATAGTATCAATTTTTCTTTGAGTTGTTCGTCCTTCTTCTGTCTGAATTTAGTTATAATAGTTACCATAAACGAAAGAGAAGAGTTGATAACGCTAATCCCAAATCTTTATCCCAACCAGCCACCCCCACTCCTGCAAAGTCTTCCAGCTCCAAAACTCAGGAACTCGGACACCCCCAAGGAGGTGATGTCGAAATTGTCTAACTACGATGCACCCCACCAGTTATGATTCAGTGTTCAAATTTATGTATATCGAATTGCATTAAAGTATTTTAATCCAAGTAGACTAAGAATTAGAAGAGACTTCTCATAGAGAAGTAACTTTTAAATTGGTTTGGGAAAAAACAGCGCTCATGATTAGCCGTCTCAGATCTCAGTTTCGGATAATATATTTTGACAGCTCATTGACAATCTTGGCAACTGATCTTTGTGTAATTTCGTTTTGTTTGGTGTCCAATCCTATAATGCTCTTTGGCGAATTACTGAGAGAGGTTATTTCAATTTGCCAAAATATGCGGAAAGTGGGAAGGTCCTAATTATGTGATGTGAATTTATAAGTTTAACAGAATTGAAAAAAAGCAGCTAAAAAAGATGTTTAAGTGCTATTATTATCTTATCAAAGAAAATATATAAAATTTTGATATTTGTTAGGAATAGCAATGTCTAATTAACAATTCACACACTTTTGTCGATGCATATTCTTCAGACAACAAAAGTATGTTTTACTTTTGATTAATAGACATATCGCCTTCATTGCTGTTGAAACCTGAATATGTACAAAATATCATTTGATTTCAAAACTGATCTTGAACAATTATTTGGTAACTTCTTACAATTTCGTCATTGAAAAGATAAAAACAACAAAAGAAATAAGTATTTACACTTCGTTAGCTGTTTGTTTCACTTTTTAGCCTTCAATGCAGACACAAATCTAATATTTTTGTTTATATTCAAAAAGTTATTATAATTTTGTCCAGATTGATGTTTTCAATGAACTCAGAAGTCTTGATTTATCTAGTAATAGAGGTCCTTATGATATTCCTTCTACAGTATTGAATGAATTGTGGATTCTCATTAACAAAGCCTCTAACAATGAAATTTAAAATGTTTTTAAAATCTACTTTATTTCCTAACGTACGTAAAAAATCGTTTGTTATACCTACCTTAAAGGATGGAGGTAGTTTACTTGTTGTTTTCCAAAATTGTCCAAAAAAATCATTTCCAAAATAATTATGCCTTAGTTCCAAAATATTATAAATGAGAGTCAACATGAATTTTGCAAATGTAAACCTTCTGCGACCAACCTTCTTATTTATAACCTCTCGACAGTTGGTGCTCTTGAAAATCATTTACAGGTTGATGTTGTTTATACAGACATTTAAAAGGCATTTGATAGAATCTGCCATGATTTATTGTTTGCCACACTAAATGGGCTGGATTTGTCAAGTAATTTTTCCACTGTAAATAATCATAACGATTGCAATGTAAAGTGATTAGTTTTTATAAAAAATTAATCAACACCATATTCGCAAGTTATACTTTAGATAAAAGATTTTAATGTAATGTGTTTGAAATTTAAAAATGAGTAATAGATTGAGCGGTAGTTTTTCTAGAAAAGTTGGTTCGGCTCAAGCTAAAATGAATTTGGGTAAATGTAAAAGAAAAGCTGGATCATATCTTGGTGCTTTTGCCCACACATTAAAGTAGATTTTTACACAAATACTGCTGTAGGATCCCAGGTTCTGCGATGTTTTGTCGTATAAAATAACCTCTTTCCATAATCGGTATCGCGGATTATATGTACAGCAATTAAGCAGAACGAAATACACTCACATTAGCTGTCAAAATTGCCAGAGTTGTCAAAACGTGCTGACTCCTTAGGAACTCGTTAGGAATATTTAAACAATTACAATAATGGCAACTTGATGCCATTATTGTGGAGATGTCGATTACTAGTCCTGAAAGTCATGGAAATCAAATTAGTTGCAGATCTATCGTCGACATACAAAAACTGTCTGTGATTCTGACAGATAATTAACATGTGAAAAGAAATTGTTTTTGTTAGCTTTGTTAACTTTATATTTTCATTAGAATAGATTGTTGCTAAGAGAAGTTCCAACTATTATAATTTAATTTGAATATGTGATACGAGGGATGAAATTGACGTGAGGGATGAAATTGAAAAAAGGATAACTAGATGTATATACACATAAATAAAATTTTAATTAATTAGTAATTACAAAACTAAACGAACATTTGGGAGTGGGTGTGGGATTGAGTGACATTTTGCGAACTTTCAAGTTTCAATAGCAACGAAGGAATTTTGTTTATCAAATAAAAGAAAATAACATTTATGTTGCTAAGATTACGTTTCCTTGTGACATGTGCCAGACGTTACAATATAAACAAAACATGTCCAATTAAACCTTATTCGAAATATGTAATTTAGAAAAAAGTTGTCTTCTTTCAAGTAAATTTGATTTGTTTCTTTCATAGTTTTAATATTACATCAAATTGTGGTTCAGTTATATTTTTAATATATTTCTATTTGTTTTAATCGAAAGTGTCAACAAATTGACAGAGAAAAGAAATATCGAGATGATTTTTCGATTTGTTATAATAACTTTAATGACAGTGATTCATTTATTTAATGACCACGTTACAAATCACATCTGTGTGTGAAATGATATGGTCAAATGTCACGTGTTGATTACCAGGAAACTTTTGCACAAACAGTCAGGTGAGATTCAATACGATTGTTACTATCTGTGGCTGTACAAAATAATCACAAAATCAAGTAACTAGACGTATAGACAGCATTTTATTATGGAGAACTTGAACACACCTATTTATGACTTAACAAGAAGGGTTGGATCATGACGAAAACATGGTATGTAAATTGAACAAGTCACTATATGGGTTAAAACAATTCCCTCCCTGCTGGAATGCAAAATTCGACTCTACACCGAAAAGAGTTTTAGTAGTAGTTTTAGTATTTATACGGAACAAATTTTAAAGAGATTTGAAATGACTAATGCTAATCCTAATACTGTTCCAGTCGACCCTCACATAAAGCCACAGTGGGAAGATACTACCTCACTTCTGCTGTTCATAATAACACAGCTTGTTCCGTCAAATTTTATTTGGCTACCATCGCAAATAATCTGACTTAGAGACAATAGATGTGTTGCCAGTTTAGGAACACATCATACTTTTGTAAAAAGCACCTTTTTGTTTTGACCTTCATCGTCATAATGGTCCAACCTCACTTGTTCTGAGCATTGCACAGATTATACTTTGTTGTCTGCTACTCTGATTTTATGTATGACAGGAGCCGTCATATTTTCAAGCATGTTCTTACGTCTTGTCATGTGTGACGATGCACCGGAAGCCACTTGCCATGGGTCATTTTGGCTGGATGTTGCCTCAAACACAACAGCATATGATGAACTACTTGCTTTTTGTTGAACATTCTTGGTCCTGGATTTGCATTTGAGGACTTTTATGACCTTACTTATTACAAGTATAGCACCCTTACTTACTTTGCTTCTTGTGGTTGTTATTGTTGACTGAGAATACTGTTGAGTCACTTTCAGGTTGTTTAACATTTTGTGATATGTTGATTGAAATTGAAGTTATCTTCATGCCGGAGCTTTCAATAGCAATAATCATTGGTTGATAGGAGGACTCTGGTAGACCGGAGAGTAGCAATGTAACTAGCCATTCATCGTCAACTGCGAAACCAATGTTTCTGAGCTTGCGAGCAGTACACATAATTTTGCTCACATATTTCTCTACGTTTTGACATACAGTAAGTGAAGTATTATAGAGATCACGCAGCAGCCCATCACAGCGTGTCAACAAAGAGTCATCAAATACTTATGAAAACGTATCCCATACTTCTTTTGCAGTACTACTCTCTTGCATGTGCACGTAATTTATTTAGTCAACTAGTAAATTTATCTTAGTTTTTGCCTTTGTGTCTCGTTTTGTCTCCACAATGACACATGTGGTGGGGTCTATGCAGTTCCACAACTCCTCTTGGTGTAGGTAAGTTTTTAGAGCAAATCGCCATGTTACGTAATTATCTCGGGCGGTTAACTTTTCAATTAATGCCAATTGATTGTTTGCTGACAATTTAAGAACCCTTATTCCAGATGTTACGAGAAAACACTTTTCAATTGTCGTATTGACGTTTTAGGTTAACTTCATTACTTTTCTCAGTAAGTAAGCCATTCTGGGCTTCCCTGGGCTTTTCTGGCTCCATAACCTATTAAATTTTCTTAAAAGAATTTATTATTTCAGGAGAAAAACTTATATTTAAGAATTTAGTGTTAAAATTACAACTTAACTGTCTACAGGCGCACAATACAAATTACAATTTTATTAGTTTATGTGTAGTTTCAGTACACTCCTACAGGTCATCGCATCAGTTACAATTGGATTCCCAAGAGGAGATGAAACATTATTTGTTTTAAGATGTGTTATAATTTTTAATTCTTAATAATAGCGTAAGCTTCATTGCGCTGTAAATTAGATTTTTTTGAGAAGAATGCTTCAGGTAAACTACTTCGGGTTAACAAGACAGCATTAAATTAACTGAGGAATGCATATTATCGGATTTTGTAAGCTGGGTCAGCTCCTTGATTAATATTTATATGATCCCATTTTCCGCACATTTTGGCTGACTGAAATAACTTCTTTCTGTAATTCGCCATAGAGCATTATAGGATCGGACACCAACAAAACAAAATTATGAGAAGGCTCTTCTAATTCTTAGTGTACTTGGTCTAAAATACTTTAATACAATTCAATATACAAAAATTTCAACACTGAACCATAAATGGTTCACAATTTCGACATCACCTCCTTGGAAGTGACCGAGTTCCAAGATGTGTTCTGAGTTTTGGAGCTGGGAGACTTTGCAGGAGTAGGGGTGGCTAGTTGGGATAAAAATTTGGGATTAGCTTTAGGAGTAGGGGTACTATCAGAGTTTACCGATGGTATCCCTAGTTTAGACGACAAAGCTGTGTAAGCACTCTTTCACTCTCTGTATTCTCACCTTCTAGTTCCAAAATTTTATTCCTAAGGAAATCGGGTACCTCTGGAAACGTCAGCAGACGTTTGGGTTTTATTGAGTTTTTCACTTAGCTTTTCTTTTTTCCGGACCCTACACATAGTTTAACAAATTAACAACTCTTCTCTTTCGATTATGGTAACTATTATAACTAAATTCAGACAAATGAAGGACGAACAACTCAAAAAAAAATTGTAATTTTCAACAATATTCCCTGGTTGCTACCCACACTTTGAACAATTGACATAAGTCGCTAACAATAAGAGACTTTTCTGTGGTTATCAATGGCAGAGTGTTGGTAGTGATATTTTCGTTTTTATTTAGTGACCCTATTAAAGTTCCTATTAAAAGACAAGAACCGTGAAATAAGAAATGGAAAAGGAGGCTCAAATCCAGGTTCTATTCGCAGAAAGGAAGGCGGTACCACATCCAACGACACAGCTAATTATTGTAAAGCCCCAGTTTTGATCGGTTACATTAGAGTACATTAGAGTACCAATTAATTCTCTGTATCGTGTGAGGTCTTTGAATGGTTTTAAATCTCTGTTAAATTTTGAGTGGCAGTCATACGGTGTTTTAATTGGATTGCAATCTACCATTCTGAATTTCTCTAAAATATATTTTTTTTGTTTAAGTCTTACTCCTTTCTTACTTTGGTTAATTTCTATTCTAAAGAAAAACCTAGCAATCTTTGATCTTCAATTTCTCAGCTAATTCTCTCTTAATTTCATTACCAGTTTGTTTTTCGACAGTTCTTTTGTACTCCTTAAATTTTTCAAAAGCTTCTCTCTTTGACTTATGGAAAAAAACCTGGCACCACCTATTATAATCGTATATTAATGTAAGAAGATATCTTGATCCACCGCTGAGTCTGACTCGCATTGGTCCGCAGATATCTGAATGAACAACATTCAGTAACTGCTTACTTCTTCCTTCTCTATCAGTAAAGGGTTTCCTTGCTTGCTTACCTCGTTGACATTGTCACACCACATGGGTAATTTATCATTATCCAATTTATTACCGTGTACCAGTCGCTTTCTGTACAAATCCTGTACGCCTTTACAATGTAGGTACTTCAGTTGTCTATGCCACAGGACCATTTTGTTTGAATTTCTATGCATTATTCATTTGCAGATATTTGAATTCCGTTGCCATAAACAAATTTCAATGTTTTATTTATTAATTCGTTATTCATTTGTAGACATTTGAATTTCGTTGTATATAAAAATATTTCAATATTTTTCATAAAATCAAGTAGACCAAAAAGTTTTCTTTATTTGTTTACCACAAACCTCTAATCACTTCAAACTTTTATTTCATAAGAAACACATCTCTCTGAAGTTGCTCCTACGCTTCAATTCAAAATTAATAGTTAAATATTCTCTCTTTATTAATGAGGTTCTTTCTCATTGAAAATGGTAATTAGAAGAAATACTTATATACAGTAGTGCTAGAAATGAAACCGATCGTACCCAACTGTTATTTTTAGGGAATAGTTTTGGCTAAATTCATTATTTATATTTACAGGAATTCCCAACTAAACACAGAATAACGCTCCATAAAATAACACATTAATTTGTTTTCAGAATAAATTATGATTTTTTTTATTGGAGCAAAGAAGGGGAAATCTACAAGACGTAGTGCCGGACTTTACCGACTAAAAACCCCTCTCCGGGCACCGATCCGAAGATCATGGCCTAAGAGTAGTTAACCATAAAGGTTTAGGAAAATAGAAGGGAAAATTAAAGAGGTACGTAACAATCGCTACATAGTAAAGAAAAGATGTCCCAAAGAGACGCAGAAGTCTAGACAGCCAAGAGACAAGGTCTCTTGTATCTGTCGGATTCACAGGGTTGGATATCATGCAAGCATGCAATCTCCGGATTAGAGTGTTGAAAGATAGATTTCCGGAGATTGAGGGCATGCTATTTTCTCTGAGGCTATGAAATATGAAAAAATATGCAAGAAATCCGAAAAAAGTACAAGAAAAAATAACAATAACAGAGAAAACAGCATTACCAAGAAACCGTCTTCAAAAGTTCTATCAAAAAGGCTGAGGACTGGAATGTTCCCGTTGGAGTTTCACATATCTGTCTGTATATAAAGCAGTTACTTTCATTTTATGGAAAGTTTTCCACAGTATGGGCATACGTTTCAACTCATCTAACATCTGAGAATTAAGCACGTTTGTAGTAATTATAATATTAAAATTGTGCCGTAGTAGTTTTTGCTTATATTTTAATCTATAATTTATGACGGAAAATGTGTTTCCTAAATAATTATATTGTGTATATCTGTATATTTTTCCACTGAATAATTGGAGGTTGAAAAAATCGGCAATGTGTCGAAACCATTTTATAACACCAAACTAATATTAAAATATCGACATAAGTTAAACAAAGTAGTTTTATTTGTAAAGTTATGTTATATTAAAATATTTGGGAATCTCATTTATGGTCATCCACTGTAGGTTGAAATACAAGGATGAGATTGATTCGAAACAGTTCTACCATCAAAAATATTATAACAAATTGAAAAATCATCACGATATTCCTTTGCTCTGTCAATTTGCTGAGACCGTGGATTAAAACGAATTATAAGAAACGATATAACTGAATCACAATTTGGTGTTATATCAATACAATGTAAGAATCAAATCAAATTTGCTTGAGAGAAGACAACTTTTTTCTAAATTACATACTTTTGACATATGCCATAAAGAAACGTAATTTGACATGTTATTTTATTTTTTGACAAACAATTCGTTGCTATTGATACTTGAAAGTTTGGAAGGAAGGAAAATAACGGAGCGATTTTTAATTAGGGATGTCTCAATATGATTATACGGCGTTGTAGTGCGTTGATTCAGTCAACCATAGGGGCGGTATATATAACACGATATTTTACACTAAAAACTCTCTGTACTCTGTAATATTGTATAACTTTGGTTAACTTTTGATATATATACAAATCGGGATTCTTTTTTACAGTTTCAAAGACATTTTAGTGTTTTGTTAATATATCATATGTCCTAACTTTATTTGAGTGAACTTTAAATATGATATGATATGGTAATATTTTGATCCAGCAAAATTAAAGCCCACGGGAAATTTTCATGTGGCTTGATTTCCGAGAATTTCATAATTAATTAACACTATTTGAAATCAGAGCTCTAAAATAGATATATTTCGTTATTAATGTAATTGTTACAATATTCCGCCTTGATTAACTGCAATAAATTATGTATCTAAGGGAATCCAAATTTAAAAAACAATAGAACACTTGTTGCAACCTAGCATCTGTTATTTACATCTGTTCCCAAAACTTAATTTAAAATATTAACAATTTCAGCATTCAAGAGATGCTGCGAAACTTTAGAACAGTAGGTGTCTCACCATTCAAAAAATCAACAACTACATACACGCCATTAATTTATTTCAGATGTAATTCATGAGGAATAACACATAATTTCTAATGAAAGTCAAATTTGATGATTAACATCAGTGAATCAAATTTAAATGTGTGTGGTTTAAATTAATGGTTAAGACTTGAATAATACTATATGGAATAAATAATGAAATTATTTATTAACAATTTCTTAAAACGAGAGAATAAGTTTATGAGAACTCTGGTTCTGTACGTGTGTTTTGACAACTAACTGTCAACTGATGTTGGAGTTATTTCATTTTGCTTGTTGGCCGATTTTATAATGGCCTTACCAAATATACAAAGTTGTTATTCTAAATTGTCGAGATATTCTTAACACAGGATCCTATAATAATAATCGAGGAGCTATTTTCCTGTCACAGTTAACTGTGTGGCATTCTGCTGATATAATTTAATTTACAATGCGAAAAAATATCTTATTCTTGAAAATAAAGCTTACGCTATAACAGAGTCAAGAATTGAGACGCAATTTACTTAGAAAATCATTTATTTAGAATACCGATCAGACATGTAGTAGATGTTAAGATTCTGCATATAGCATATAGATAAACCAAGTAAATTGTGTGTCATCTCTTGAATGTTTATCTTTCTTTTCAGTTATGTTTTACCTTATTGCACGGTAAAGTAGATTTTTTAGAAAAATACTACTTAATATGATCCCAGGTTCCTATAATCGCGATTATAAGATTAGCAACTAAGCAGAATGAAAATACCCCAACATGCCCAAGTTGTCTAATTTGTCAGCAAATTGTCAAAACGTGTGTAGTGGTTACGAGCTCTCAAGAAAACGTGGAGACACTTAAAATATATATGCACTAAAGTAGATGAAAATTTCATCAAAATTACAAATGATAGAGTTCTTAATTATAAATTTCATTTCAACAAAGATTGCAAATTTTTACACAGAAAATTGTGATTTGATTTTGTTTATAAATTGTGTTGTCATTATTTGAACTTGTCATCTAGACATGAGGAATCTAAATAAATTTTGACATAAAATTAGAAAAATTAGAAAGGTTGGTATCTTAGTGTTGTTTGAGGGTGATAATCCAACCAAACGTGAAAGAGAGAAATTCAGTACCTAGTTGAAATTTGCCGCTCACTAATTCTTGCTTAAAGAATCAACTACGTGAATTATTTTTTGATTTAAAAAGGTGACATATTTAAACAGTTACAATAATAGCAACCTACTGTCCGAAGGTTCCGATTACGAGTCACTGAAATCAAGTCAGTTGTAGATGTCTCGACGACATTTATTTTCCATCAAAGGAATACTGTCTGTGAATCTGTCAGATCATTAACATGTGAATAGAAATTGTTTTCATTAACTTTATACTTAAATGCAGAAATATATTTTGCTGCTAAGAGAGGTGGGGGATGAAATTGAAAACAAGTAACTTGCCTGATGTATATACACATAAATAAAATTTTAATTAATTAGTTATTACAAAATTAACGAACATTTTGGAGTGAGCGTTGTATTGAGTGACATTTTGCAATCTTTCATATTTCAGTAGCAACGAAGGAAGATTACGTCACCTTATGATGTATGTCAGCATGTCCAATTATAGGCAAGAGTTATGGTTAATTCAATTAAACCTAATTCGAAATATGTTGTTTGGAAACACGTTGTCCTCTTTCAAATAAATTTGATTTGATCTTATGTTGTATTAATATTACATCAAATTGTGGTTCAGTTATATTTTTTGTTATAATTCTATTTGTTTGAATCCACAGTGTCAACAAATTGACAGAGCAAAGAAATGTCGAGATGAGTTATAATAACTTTAATGGTAGAACTGTTCCGAATCAATTTCATCCTTATTTTTCAACTTACACTAAATGACTATAAATGTGGCTCCCAAATATTTAAATATAATATAACTTTCCAAATAAAACTACTTTGTTTAAGTTTTGTGGTTAATTTAATTAATTTTAACCTCCAATTAGTTAGTGGAAAGAAGTACTTAGATGATATATGCGACATAATTTTAGGAAACACATTTACTGATTACAGTACAGATTAAATTTTAAGGAAGAATAACTTCGTCACTATTCTAAAATTATAATTAGAATAAACAAGCTTAATTCTCATATGTACTATAGGTCCGTACTATCGAAAAATGGAACTCGAGATGGCGATGTGTGGGACAAGAATTGAACTTCTATCCAAAGAAAATTTCGACACGAGGTGGATTCAGGTAGAGGAGTTACTTACCAAAATCGATACCTGGGATTTCGTTAATGGTGAAGTATCAAAGCCAGTTATATGTCAGGGTGACACAAAAAGTGTATCAGCGCTTAAAACGTGGATGTAAATAAGATAAAAAGGTAAATGCGGACATAATCCTATGCATAAGCCCATCGGACCTCAAGAGTATCAAAGGATGCGAGATTCCCAAAGATTGAAATTGGAGTCAATCCATGCTTCAAATGGACCGGCACTATTGGAACAATTATTTTATATATTTTATATATAATATTTATTTAAGTATAAATAAAATTGGATAACGATAAATTACCCACGTGGTGTGACATATGTGAACGAGGTAAACAAGCAAGGATACCCTTTACTGACAGAGAAGTAAGAAGTAAGCAGTTACTGAATATTGTTCATTCAGACATCTGCGGACCAATGCGAGTCAGAACCAGTGGTGGATCAAGATATCTTCTAACATTTAGGTGTATTTTCTCATGTCAAAAGGAGAATTTCTTGAAATATTTAAGGAGTACTAAAGAACTGTCGAAAAACAAACTGGTAATGAAATTAAGAGAAAATTAGCTGAGAAATCAAGATCAAAGAATGCTAAGTGTTTTTTGGAATAGAAATTAACCAAAGCAAGAAAGGAGTAACACTTAAACAAAAAAAATATATTTTAGAGAAATTCAGAATGATAGATTACAATCCAGTTAATACACCCTATGACTGCCACTCAAAAGTTAACAGAGATTTAAAAATGTTTAAAGTCCCCACACGATACTGAGAATTAATTGGTAGTCTAATGTAGTCTAATGCAGCCGATCAAAACTGGGGCTTTACAATAATTAGCTGTGTCTTTCTGACAATCGAACCTGGATTTGAGGCGCTTTTTCAGTTTCTTATTTCACCGTTTTTGTCTCTTAATAGGAACTTATTCTGAAATGGAACTGGCGAAGTGCCGTGTGGTCCCAATAGGACTCTGAAGCACTCGAACTTCTTGCAGGCACGCTTGCTGTTTTCGCATTTCATGACCGCTAATTCAGTTATTAAATTGTTTATAGTACGAAAACCAAAACTTAATTCAGTTGTTTCTTGAATTGGTAACCAAGGTTACCAACCAAGTAAACAATTTTTTTTATTTGTCTGAATTTAGTTACTAACTAATTTCAGACAAAAGATGGACAGATTTCAGTAGTTGCTACCCAAACTTGGATAAATGACGATCGTTACCGCTGCCATTGGTAACGACAGAAAAGTCTTTTATTATTAGCAACTTTTGTCAATTGTTCAAAGTGTGGTTAGCAACCAGGGAATATTGTTGATAGTAACAATTTTGGTGTGAGTTGTTTGTCATCCTTCTGTTTGAATTTAGTTATAATAGTTACCAAATTCGAAAGAGAAGGGTTGTTAATTTGGCTGGTAACATCGGTTACTAAATCAATAAACTATGTGTAGTGTCCGGAAAAGAGACAAGCTAAGTGAAAAACTCAATAAAACCCAAAAGTCTGCCGACGTTTCCAGAGGTACCCAATTTCCTTAGTGTTCAAATTTATGTATATTGAATTGTATTAAAGCATTGCATATTCTTCAGACAACAAAAGTATATTTTACTTTTGATTAATATACATATCGCCTTCATTGCTGTTGGAACCTGAATATGTACAAAATGTAATTTGATTTCAAAACTTAACTTGAACAATTATTTGGTAACTTACAATTTCGTCGTTGAAAAGACGAAAACTACAAAAGAAATAAGTATTTACTCTTTACACGTGAGCTGTTTGTTTCATTTTTTAGCTTTCAATGCAAACACAAATTTAAACAATATCGTTTTGTCATGAAAATATTTTTGTTTATATTCAAAAAATAATAATAATTTTTTCCAGATTGATGTTTTTAATGAACTCAGGAGTCAGATTTATCTAGTAATAGAGGTCCTTATGATATTCCTTCTACAGTATTGAATGAATTGTGGATTATAATTAACAAAGCCTCTAACCATGAAATTTAACTTGTTTTTAAAATGTGCTTTATTTCCTAATGCACAGAAAAATTCATTTATTATACCTACCTTAAAGAATGGAGATAGTTTACTTGTAACAAATTTAGGCCTGTATGAAAAATGTTTTGTATTCCATAATTGTCCAAAAAAATTCATTTCCAAAATAATTATGCCATAGTTCCAAAATATTATAAATGAGAGTCAACACGGATTTTGCAAATGTAAATCTTCTACGACCAACCTTCTTATTTATAACAATTCGACAGTTATCATTTACAGGTTGATGTTTATACAGACTTTTAAAAGGCATTTGATAGAATCTGCCATGATTTATTGTTTGCTTAACTAACTGGGCTGGAGTTGTCAAGTAAGTTTTCCACTGTAGATAATCATAACGATTGTAATGTAAAGTGATTAGTTTTTTAAAAAAAATAAATCAACACTATTTTCGAAAGTTACACTTTAGGTAAAAGGTTTTAATGTAATATGTTTGAAATTTAGAAATGTGTAATAGATTAGGCGGTAGTTTATCTAGAAAAGTTGGTTTGGCTCAAACTAAAATGAATTTGCGTAAATGTAAAAGAAAAGCTGGTGAATATTCTGGTGCTGAAAGAGTTCAAACACAGAGGTTCAAGAATACAGATATTATTAAAAAGCACTGATGCAGAACAATTTTTAAATGGGATGGACAGTAATTTAGCATATAAATTCCAGCTTAAAGTATGCGTTATTGTTGAAGAAGAAATTATGAGTAGAAATATTTAATCTTTCCATTTCTCTGTTAACATCATCTATTACTGACTAGTAATTAATAAGTTAACTTAGTTGTCACGCCCTTCCAAATTCAGTCAATGTCAAAACTTTTCGGGTTATTCATCAAACTCTCTAATACCCTCAAAAATTATTTCTTTTTACAAATTGCAAATTTAAATAAAGCATCCTAAGAACTCCATTTACAATTCAACGCATATGGAGAGTTACTACCACGATTTTAACACATTTTTAAAGCAAGTATGGAACATATAAGTAAAACAAGTAATCGTGTCTCACTTCTTGAATGTCTATAATAGTGTAAGCGTTCCTTTTAATTATGTTGCCCTTGTTGCACTATAAAGTAGATATTTAGAAAAATACTGGTTAATAGGATCCCAGGCTCTGCGATGCTTTGTCGTATAAAATAACCTCTTTTTATAATCGGTATCGCGATTATAAGATCAGCAATTAACCAGAACGAAAATATTCCAACATTAGTTGACTAAGTTGTCAGAGAGTTGTCAAAACGTGCGTACTCGTTAGGAACACTCAAGAAAACGTGGAGACACTAAAAATATATATGTAACAAACCAACAAAAAATGCTATTACTTATAAATTTCTACTGTAAAAAGATTGCAAATCTTTACGCGGAAAATTGTAGAATAGAAATCAATATTTCATGATTTGGTTTAAAAGTTGTGTTGACATTATTTGAATTTGTCATCCAAACATGAGGAATCTAAATAATTTTCTTCATAAAATTAGCAAATATGGAAACATTGGTATCTTAGTGATGTGGGAGAGTGATAACCCAACCAAAAGTGAAAGAGAAAAATTGTCGCTCACTAATTCAAGCTGAAAGAATCAACCACGATAATTTACTGTTGATTTAAAAAAGTGAAATATTTAAACAATTACAATAATGGCAACTTTTTGTTTGAAGGTTTCGATTACGAGTCCTGAAAAATCATGGAAATCACGAACTTTCAAGTTTCAGTAGCAACGAAAGAATTTTGTTTATCAAATAAAAGAAAATAACATTTATGTTGCTAAGATTACGTTTCCTTGTGACATATGCCAGACGTTACAATATAAACAAAACATCCAATGTCCAATTAAACCATATTCGAAATATGTAATTTAAAAAAAGTTGCCTTCTTTCAAGTAAATTTGATTTCAGTAAGAAGAAATGCTAGTTGTGCCTATGTTGATGATGGCCTGTTATTCTCAATTGATGAATCAGAACTAAATTAATTTAAAAAAAAACTGAAAAACACATATTGGAATTAAAATAATGGAAACCCCAAGTAATTTTTTGGGAATGCAAATAGAAAGTTTTAGTATTTATGTGGAACAAATTTTAAACAGATTTGAAAAGACTAATGCTAGTCCTAATACTATTCCTGTCGACCCTCACATAACACAGCCTGTTCCGTCAAGTTTTACTTGGCGACCACCGCAAATAATCTGACTTAGAGACAATAAATCTGTTGCCAGTTTAGGAACACATAATACTTTTGGAAAAAGCACCTTTTTGTTTTGACCTTCATCGTCATAATGGTCCAACCTATACTTTGTTGTCTGCGACTCTGATTTTATGTATGACAGAGTCATATTTTCAAGCATGTTCTTACGTCTTGTCATGTGTGACGATGCACCGGAAGCCACTTGCCATGGGTCATTTTGGCTGGATGTTGCCTCAAACACAACAGCATATGATGAACTACTTGCTTTTTGTTGAACATTCTTGGTCCTGGATTTGCATTTGAGGACTTTTATGACCTTACTTGTTACAAGTGTAGCACCTTGAATCCTTACTTGGTTGTTGGTTGTTTTCTTGATGACTGACAATACTGTTGAGTCACTTTCAGGTTGTTTAACATCTTGTGATAGTTTTGATTTCACAGAAACTGAAGTTATCTTCATGCCGGAGCTTTCAATAGCAATAATCATTGGTTGATAGGATTCTAGTAGACTGGAGAGTAGCACTGTAAATAGCCATTCATTGTCAACTTCGAAACCAATGTTTCTGAGCTTGTGAGCAGTACACATTATTATGCTCACATATTTCTCTACGTTTTAACATGCAGTAAGTGAAGTATTACAGAGTTCATGCAGCAGCCCATCACAGCGTGTCAACCAAGAGTTATCCCATACTTATTTTGCAGTACTACTCTCTTGTATGTGCACGTAATTTATTGAGTCAACTAGTAAATTTTTCTTAGTTTTTGCCTTTGAATCTCGTTTTGTGTCCACAATGACACATGTGGGGGGTTTTATGCAGTCCACAACTTCTCTTACTGTAGATGTGTATTTACAGCAAATCGCTAGGTTACGTAATTATCTCGGCCGGTTAACTTTTCAATTAATGCCAATTGATTGTTTGCTGACAATTTAAGAACCCTTATTCCAGATGTTACGAGAAATCACCTTTCAAATGTCGTATTGACGTTTTAGGTTAACTTTATTACTTTTCTCAGTAAATAAGCCTTTCTGGGCTTAAAAGAATTTATTATTTCTCAAGAAAAATTTATATTTAAGAATTTAGTGTTAAAATTACAACTTAACTGTCCATAGGCGCACAATTCAAATTACAATTTTAACAGTTTATGTGTAGTTTTAGTGCACTCCTACCAGCTCATCGCATCAGTTACAATTGGCTTCCCAAGAGGAGATGAAACATTATTTGTTTTAAGTAGTGTCAAAATTTTTCATTCTTTATAATAGTGTAAGCTACATTGCGCTGTAAATTAGATTTTTTTTAGAAGAATGCTTCAAGTAAACTAATTAGGGTTAACAAGACAGCATTAAGTTAACTAAGGAAAGCATATTATTATATTTAGTTCGCATCAGTATTATTTATACGATCCACATTCCGCACATTTTGGCAGATTGAAATAACCTCTTTCCGTAATTCGCCAAAGAGCATTATGCGATCGGATACCGAACAAAACAAAATTACACAAAGATCAGTTGTTAAGATTGTCAATGAGTTGTCAAAGAATACGAACCGTATTCCATATCAGTCTTCAGAATTTTGCCAAACTAATTTAAGTGTTTCTTTTCTATGAAGCCTTTTTTCTAAATGTTAGTGTATTTACCTTTTTGCTTTAATTCAATTCAATATACATAAATTTGAACACTGAAAAATTTCTAACATTATCTCAATCATCTAAATCTTATCAATATTAAAATTTGCCCTAATGTGTATTATTTATTTCCTTGAAAAATATTACTTTTTACCAGTGTGCGTTTATATTCGGAATCAAACTCAGATAAATTTTTATTTATTTATAGATTTTATTATGATTAACCATGAGTGACAATAAAGTATGTATCTAAGGACATTTATATAAAATTTAAAAAACAAAAGAAAACTTACTGCATTGTCCCGGATGTGAATCGGGACGGTCTCAGTCGGGGATCGTCGTATCGGTACGGATATTCGAATCGGCACGACTTGGGCGCCGTGTCTGAAGGACAAAACTGGTGGGGTGCATATATACATATATATATATATATATCATCAGTTATCAGTTACTAAATCAATAAACTATGTGTAGTTTGAGGAGAAAAGACAAGCCAAGTGAAAATCTCAATAAAACCCAAAAGTCTGCCGGCGCTTCAAGAGGCCTTAAGATTAAAATATCGGAACTAGAGGGTGAACTACAACGAATGAAAGTATGCAGTAAGCTGTCTGCTAAACTGCAGACACCTTCGGTAAATCCTGGAAATACTCCTACTTCTAACACCAATCCTTTCTCCCAACTAGCCACTCCACACCTCCAAAACGCAAGTTTTCCACGAAGTGGGTCACGCCTATAAAGGTGATGTCGAAATCGTCTGATGATGACGCACCCCTGTGCTCACCGAAAGGACATGAAAGTACTGGAAGTCTTTATATCCATTAAGGTCAAAAGCCAAAAGTGAATAATTGGAACAGTTTACCAGCATCTGGTTCTGATTTTTATTCCAATCATTGTGCATCAGTGGATATATTTTTAGTAACTGGAGATTGAAACCTGCCCCGAGTGAATTGGACTAATGATGAGTATAGTATTTTCATGAGTTCTGAGGTTTACTCATTAAACTATCACTTATCATTAGTTGATTGGGATTTACTTTTTAGCAATATGGATGTTAATGATTGTGAGCACAAATCTCAAATATAAAATATGTTCCAACTTGATCTACCTGTAAAAATATTTAAGAACTATGTTTCTTAAGTTGTTCTATAAAGGGCTTATGACATTAACAATTCGTTATTCCTTTGCAGATATTTGAATTTCGTTGTCATAAACAAATTTAAATATTTTTCATAAAATCAAGTAGCACAAAAAGATTTCTTTATTTGGTTACCACCAAACTTTTATCAGTTCATATCGAAACATACCTCTCTTATACATAATTTGTTTTCAGAATAAATTCAATAAATTAAGATTGAAATCTGAAAGTACTATGTAAAAGGCAAATGGTGGAAAGATTCTAGTGGTCCAAGAATTGGATTTAATTGTACGTATAATTTTCATCTGTATTCAAGATTTTTATAATTAATGATATATTTTATGCTAAAACACACACAATTAAATTATTTAATTTAAATAGAAAACAAATAAACTATTTCGACGATTCGTTGGACATCAGGAATTAGTTACACATTGACAGACTGATTACTATCATATAAATGAAGATGAAATGAGCTATGACAAAGCCACACGATATCGGGAAATATGAAAAAAAAATCCAAGAAATCAAAAAAAGTACAAGAAAAAATCCCAATAAAGAAGAAAACAGCATTACCAAAAGTTCTACCAAAAAGGCTAATCATAAATAATTATGTCGTATATAGCTGTAAATCTTTCTACTGAATAATTGGAGGTTGAAAAAATCGACAATGTGTCGAAACCATTTTATAACACCAAACTAAATTGTCGACTTAAGTTAAACTAAGTAATTTTATTTGTAAAGTTAAGTTATATTTAATTATTTGTGAATCTCATTTATAGTCTTCCAGTGTAGGTTGAAATATAAGGATGAGATTGATTCGAAACTGTTCTACCATCAACAATATTATAACAAATCGAAAAATCATCACGATATTCCTTTGCTCTGTCAATTTGCTGACAATTAGAATGAGAATTATAAGAAAAGATATAACTGAACCACAATTTGGTGAAATACAATATAAGAATCAAATCAAGTTTTGCTTGGGAGAAGACAACTTTTTTTCTAAATTAAATACTTCTGACATATGTCATAAGGAAACGTAATCTTAGCAACATAAATGTTTTTTTTTTGACAAACAATTGGTTGCTATTGAAACTTGAAATAAATGTAAACGAGAGATCTGCAACTGATTTGATTTCAGTGACTTTCAGGACACGTAATCTAAACCTTCAGACAGTAAGTTGCTATTTTTGTAACTGATTAAATATTTCACCTTTTTAAATCAACAGTAAATTCACGTAGGTGAATCTCTCAGCTTGAATAACTGAGCGACATATTTCAACACTGAAATTTTCTTTTTCAACATTGGTTATCACCCTCAAATGATATACTAATCTTTCCATATTTGATAATTTTATATCGCAAATTATTTAGATTCCTCATGTCTGGATGACAAATTCAAATAATATCAACACAACTTATAAACCAAATCGTAAAATAGTAATTTCTATTTTGCAATTTTCTGCGTAAAAATTGATTTGCAATCTTTGTTCGGTTGAAACTTATAAGTAATGGCTTTATCATTTGCAGTTCTGCTAAAATTTTCATCTACTTTGGTGCATATATATTTTTGGTGTCTCCATATTTTCTTGACAGTGTGCGTGTTTTGACAACACACTGACAACATCGAGAACTAAAGATGGAGTATTTTCGTTCTGCTTATTCGCGATACTGATCATAGAATGAAGGTATTTTATACTACCAAACATCGCGGACCCTTGTATCCTATTAAGCAGTATTCTTCTAAAATATCTGTAATAATAATAAAAATAATATCATAATTGAAAAGAAAGTTTATGCTCCTATAGACATTCAAGAAGTGAGACACAATTTACTTGCTTTACCTATATGCTCCATACTTGCTTTAAAAATATGTTAAAATCGTGGTAGTAACTCTCCATATGCGTTGGGATGTAGATGGAGTTCTTAGGATGCTTTATTTAAATTTGCCATCTGTAAAAAGAAATAATTTTTGAGGGTATTGCAAAAATTATCTTCAAAAATTGATTGAATAAATCATATTGTGGAAGAGACTGAAAAACACAGTGACCAAAGGTTTTTTTGAAAGAAGGAAAATAACGGAGCGATTTTTAATTAAGGATGACTCAATTTGATTATACGGCGTTGTAGTGCATTGATTCAGTCAACCAAAGGGGCGGTATATATAACACGATATTGTACACTAAATACTCTCTGTACTATGTAATATTGTATAACTTTGATTAACCTTTGATATATATACAAATCGGAATTCTTTTTTACAGTTTCTAAGACATCTTGGTGTTTTGATAATATATCATATGCCTAACTTTACTTAAATGAATTTTAATATGATTGGTATTATTTTGATTCAGCAAAATTAAAGCCGGCGGGAATTTTTCATGTGACTTGATTTTCGAGAATTTCATGACTAATTAACACTATTTGAAATCAGAGCTCTAAAATAGATATATTTTGTTATTAGTGTAACTGTTCCAATATGATTGATTAACTGCAATAAATTATGTACCTAAGGGAATTCAAATTTAAAAAACAATACAACACTTATTGTAAATTAGTAACTGTTATTTACAATTATTCCTACAACTTAATTTGAAATATTAACAATTTCAACATTCAAGAGATGCAGTAAAACTTGAGAACACTAGGTATCTCATCATTCAAAAACTCAACAACTACATACACGCCATCAATTTATTTCAGATGTAATTCATAACACATAATTTCTTAAAAGAGTCAAATTTGATGATTAACATCAATGGATTGATTTTAAATGGAAAATGTGTAGGGTTTAACATAATGGTTAAGGCTTGACTAATACCATATGGAATAAATAATGAAATTATTTACTAACAATTTCTTAAAACAGGAGAATAAGTTTTTGAGAGACTCTGAAGCCGATGTCGTTTGTCTGCAAGAAACATTCCTAAAACCGGACATGGGATTCTTTATCCCAGGATACTCTATCCTCCGGGCTGGTGGAGGGGTTGGCATTCTGATCCGGAACTCCATCAGGCACCAGAGGATCGATACGTCCCTCTTTCTGGGCGAGTCGATTGGAGTCGAACTCGCCCTAGAAAGTGGTCCGCTTAGGATTGTCTCGGCTTATGTTCGACCGACTGAGAGAGTTTCCTGACTCAATCTCCCGTCCATCCTGCATCCCAACTGTCGTACAGTCATTGCTGGGGACTTCAACAGTAAGCACACAGCGTGGGGTTGTGTAAAATCTAACACCAACGGCGGTTTCCTGCTGCGGGCGTCACTGGACTACCGGTTCTCGGTGGAAACCACCGAGACGCCAAACCACTTCCCTGATAGTCCCTCATGCCGATCTGATATCCTTTCCATTTTCCTCTGCAAAAACATCACAGAGGTGCCGGAGGTCATTAACTACCAGGTGTTGTCTTCGGACCACAACCCGATCTCCCTGGCACTTAACGAGAATTGTTGCCAGTGGGAGCCTCGTAAGAGGAAAACCAACTGGTTGCAATTCCGTTATTTAATGGAAACCACCGATTTGCGGTGCAGGATTTTGAACTCTGAAAGGGATATAGACGGTGAAGTGGATAGGCTGTCAAATGACATCCTGACAGCCTTAGAACGGTCGACGCATGCTTGCCCTAACATCTGCAAGCAGCATAGTCTTCCTGGCGAGGTTGTCACCCTCATCAGGAAGAAAAAC
This sequence comes from Aethina tumida, assembly GCF_024364675.1. Lineage (NCBI taxonomy): Eukaryota > Metazoa > Arthropoda > Insecta > Coleoptera > Nitidulidae > Aethina > Aethina tumida. Next base: position 27,309,493 of record NC_065435.1, read on the forward strand.
CGCAGCAGGAAACTTTGGCAGCGTACTCGGGACCCCTTCATCAAGGCCCGGCACAACGCCCTGAGCCGTGAGGTCCGGGCCTGCCTGCTTGAACTCCGGAGCTCCTCGTTCCAGGAGTTCATAGCAGAGGCCGAACTCCATCCTCGTCGGACCTGGAAAGTCATAAGGTCTATCCGAGGGAGGCGTATGCGCTATCCGCACCTTGTTCATGATGGCATCAAAGTCGTCCTGGACAAGGATAAAGCGGAGGTGTTTGCAACTCCCTTGAGCGGCAATGCTCTCCAAACGCCAGTCTTCCTGGGTTTGTTGTAGAGCACAACTCCATCAGCCGTCAGGTGGACTCTATGACTTTCCCAAAACCTGATAGTGACATTCTTCCTACTTCTCCCAGCGAAGTCAGAGGTATCCTTAAAGCCCTCAATAACCGGAAAAGTCCCGGCCCAGACACCATCCCCAACGTGGCCCTTAAGAAGCTTGCTACCATTCAGGTGGTAATGCTTACTAACATTATGAATGCGATGCTCCGCCTCCACTACTTCCCGTCGGCATGGAAGGTGGCGACGGTAGTGTCCATTTTAAAACCCAACAAACCTGCCCACCTTGCTAGCAGTTATCGTCCCATTAGCCTCCTTTCTTCGCTAAGCAAGGTGGCGGAGCAGGTTATTCGGACTCGGCTTGAGGAATTTATGGCTGACCAGCACATCCTGCCAAACGCTCAGTTTGGGTTTCGTCGAGGCCATGGTACCGGTCATCAGATTTTGCGAGTGACCGAGGACATGGCTGGAAGGCGTAACAAGGGGCAGCATGGTACCATGTTGCTCCTTGATGTCAAGCAGGCATTTGACAGGGTTTGGCACGCTGATCTAATACACAAACTGGCTTCGTTAAATTTTCCTTCTTATCTGATCGGCACTATCCGCTCTTTCCTGTCCAACCGCTCCTTTCGTTCCAGGGTTGGAAGCGAGTTCTCTTCTTCGAGAACTATTACCGCTGGTGTCCCGCAAGGCTCCAAACTATCTCCTACTCTCTTCAATCTCTATTGTAGCGACATACCATCTTGTCCTAGAGTTACTATAGCAATGTATGCCGATGACGTTGCTTTAATTAGCTCCCACAGATGTACAGTTTATGCGGAGATCCATATTAGGAACTTCCTGCCTAAACTGCTCTGTTGGTACTCTCGATGGAGATTGGAGATCAATCGTTCTAAATCCGAAGCTATCTTCTTCTCAAATCGACGAAGGTTGCCACCTAAATTCCTTATCAATGATCACCAAGTTGAGTGGAGTCCCAGCGCCAAGTACCTGGGTGTCATACTTGACAAGAAACACAGTTTCTCTCGCCAGGTCGCTTTGGTAAAGTGGAAAGCTCTAGTAGCCTTTGTTGCTTTGAAATCTTTCTTCCTTTCTAAATGTCTTTCCTCTTTAGTTAAGCTGCGTGTTTTTAACGCGACAGTCCACTCTCTTTTCACTTATGCTTTTCCTATATGGGGCACCGCCGCCCCTTGGCTCATTAGGTCCCTGCAAGGGACCTACATGTGGCTAGTGAGGTCGGCCCTTGGTGTCCCATACTATATTCGTGACAGACAAGTCTGTTTCGAATACAACATTTCCTCTCTTTTGGAGCTGCGGCGCAAACATGCCCTCAATCTCCGGAGATCTATCTTTCAACACTCTAATCCGGAGATGGCATGCTTGCATGACATCCAACCCTGTGAATCTGACAGATGCAAGAGACCTTGTCTCTTGGCTGTCTAGACCTCTGCGTCTCTTTGGGACATCTTTTCTTTAGTATGTGGCGGTTAGCTGCAAACCTCTTTAATTTTTTCCTTCTCCCTATTTTCCTAAACCTATATGGTCATACTCTTAGGCCATGATCTTCGGATCGATGCCCGGAGAGGGGTTTTTAGTCGGTTAGTCCGACACTGCCTTCGACATCCAACAGAATGCGTCTTGTATATTTTCCCCTATTTGACCCAATAAAAAAAAAGAGAACTCTGGACCTGTACGTTTGTTTTGACAACTGACTGACAACTGATATTTCAGTTATTTCATTTTGCTTGTTGGTCGATTTTATATTGGCGATACCAAATATAGAAAGATGATATTCTAAATTGTCGAGATATTCTGAACACAGGATTCTATAATAATAATGGAGGAGCTATCCTCCTGAGACAGTTAACAGAGAAACATTCTTCTGATACAATTTAATTTACAATGCGAAAAAACATCTTATAATTGAAAATAAAGCTTACGCTATAACAGAGTCAAGAATTGAGACACAATTTTCTTAGAAAAGCATTTATTTGGAATACCGATCAGACATGTGTTAGATGATGATATTCTTCCAGGTAAATAGAAAGGAAGAATGTATGAATATTGAATGTGTTTCTTTTGTTTGATAAACAAACTGCCTTCGTTGCTAATGAACCCAGATTATGTACAAAACTATTCTTTGGTAAATTTACCTTCTAAACTTGTTCATTTAGTTATTGCGAAGAGCACAAAAAACTTTTATTTATCTTCTAAAGGGTTCTTATCCCATCAAATAACATTCGCAAAGTTCAATTTATATTGTGTAACACAATTTTCAAGTTTTGATTCACCACCACGATTTGAACTTTATTTTAAAGCAAGTATGGAGCATGTAGGTAAAGTAAATTGTGTTTCACCTCTTGAATGTTTATAAAGATTTTTTAGAAAAATACTACTTAATAGGATCCCAGGTTCCTATAATCGCGATTATAAATCAGCAACTAAGGCCAAGTTGTCCAATTTGTCAGCTCTCAAGAAAACGTGGAGACACTTAAAATATATATGCACAAACGTAGATGAAAATTTCAACAAAATTACAAATGATACAGCTATTAATTATAAATTTCATCTGAACAAAGATTGCAAATCAGAAAATTGTAAAGTGGAAATCACTTTTTCATGATTTTGTAAATAAAATGTGTTGACATTATTTGAAGTTGTCATCTAGAGAAGAGGAATCTAATTAAATTTTGACATAATATTGGCAAATTTGGAAAGATTGGTATCTTAGTGTTATTTGAGGGTAATAATCCAACCAAACGTGATAGAAAAAATTCAGTACCTAGCTGAAATTTGCCGCTCACTAATTCTTGCTTAAAGAATCAACTACGTGAATTAACTTTTGATTTAAAAAGGTGAAATAATTAAACATTTACAATAATAGCCACCTACTCTCTGAAGGTTTCGATTACGAGTCACTGAAATCAAATCAGTTGCAGATCCCTCGTCGACATTTATTTTGAATCAAAGAAATACTGTCTGTGATTCTGCAGATAATTAACATGTGAATAGAAATTACTTTTGTTAACATTGTTAACTTTATACTTAAATGCCGATATATACTTTGTTGCTAAGAGAGGTGAGGGATGTCGTCTTTCAAGTAAATTTGATTTGATCTTGCATTTTATTAATATTACATCAAGTTGTGGTTCAGTTATATTTTTTGGTATAATTCTATTCGTTTGAATCCACAGTGTCAACAAATTGACAGAGCAAAGAAATATCGAGATGAGATGAGTTATACTAAATGGTAGAACTGTTCCGAATCAAATTCATCCTTATATTTCAACCTACATTAAATGACCATAAATGTGATTCCCAAATATTTATATATAATATAACTTTCCAAATAAAACTACTTTGTGTACCTTTAAGTTATGTGATTAATTTAATATAAGTTTGGTTGTTAACAAATGGTTTCGACACATTGTCAATTTTTTTAACCTTCATCTATTCAGTGGAGGTACTTAAAAGTTATATGCAACATATTTTTTTAGGAAACACATTTAGTGATTACAGTACAGATTAAAATTTAAGGAAAAATTACTTCGGCACTAATCTAAAATTATAATTGCTATAAACAAGCTTCATTCTCAGATGATAGATGAGTTGAAACCTAGATCCACACTATGGAAACATTTCCATAAAATGAAAGTACTTGCTATATACAGAGATAGAAATGTGGAACTCAAACGGGAACATTCCAGTCCTCAGCCTTTTTGGTACAACTTTTGAATACGGTTTCTTGGTAATGATGTTTTCTTCTTTATTGTGATTTTTTCTTGTACTTTTTTCGGATTTCTTGGATTTTTTTTCATATTTCATAGCCTCAGAGAAAATATTTGCCGATGTCGTCAGGTTGTGTCGTGGCTCATTTCATCTTCATTTATATGATGGTAATCAGCCTTTCCATGTGAACGTAACTCCTCGTGCCCAACGAATCGTCGAAATACTTTAAAAAGGATATATAAAATTAATATTAAATATTAATTTTATTATATATACCAATTTTATTTGTTTTTCATCTAATTTAAATAATTTAATTGTGTGTTTTAACATAAAATATGACATTAATTATAAAAATCTTGAATACAGATGAAAATTATACTTACATTTAAATCCAATTCTTGGGCCACTAGAATCTTTCCAGCATTTGCCTTTTACATCGTACTTTCAGATTTCAATCTTAATTTATTGAATTTATTCTGAAAACAAATTATGTATAAGAGAGGTAGGTTTCGATATGAACTGATTAAAGTTTTGTGGAAACCAAATAAAGAAATCTTTTTGGGCTACTTGATTTTATGAAAAATATTTAATTTTGCTTATGACAACGAAATTCAAATATCTGCAAATGAATAATGAATTGTTAATGTCATAAGCTCTTTATAGAACAACTTAAGAAACATAGTTCTTAATTATTTTTACAGGTAGATCAAGTTGGAACATATTGTATAAAATTTCATAAGATTTGTGCTCTCAATCATTAACATCCATATTGCTTAAAAGTAAATCCCAATCAACTAATGACAAGTGATAGTTTAATGAGTAAACCTCGGAACTCATGAAAACACTAAACTCATCATTAGTCCAATTCACTCGGGGCAGGTTTCAATCTCCAGTTACTAAAAATATATCCACTGATGCACAATGATTGGAATAAAAATCAGAACCAGATGCTGGTAAACTGTTCCAATTATTCACTTTTGGCTTTTGACCATAATGGATATAAAGACTTCCAGTACTTTCATGTCTTTTCGGTGAGCACAGGGGTGCGTCATCATCAGACGATTTCGACATCACTTTTATAGGCGTGACCCACTTCGTGGAAAACTTTTGCGTTTCGGAGGTGTGGGGTGGCTAGTTGGGAGAAAGGATTGGTGTTAGAAGTAGGAGTATTTCCAGGATTTACCGAAGGTGTCTGTAGTTTAGCAGACAGCTTACTGCATTACTTACTTTCATTCGTTGTAGTTCATCCTCTAGTTCCGATATTTTAATCTTAAGGCCTCTTGAAGCGCCGGCAGACTTTTGGGTTTTATTGAGATTTTCACTTGGCTTGTCTTTTCTCCTCAAACTACATATAGTTTATTTATCTGAGTTTGAATCCGAATATAAACACACACTGGTAAAATGTAATATTTTTCAAGGAAAAGAATAATATATATTAGGGCAAATTTTAATATTGATAAGATTTAGATGACTGAGATAATGTTAGAAATTGTTCAGTGTTCAAATTTATGTATTTTGAATTGAATTAAAGCAAAAAGGTCAATACACTAACATTTAGAAAAAAGTTTTCATAGAAAAGAAACACTTAAATTAGTTTGGCAATATTGTGAAGACTGATATGGAATACGGTTCGTATTCTTTGACAACTCCTTGACAATCTTGACAACTGATCTTTGTGTAATTTTATTTTGTTCGGTATCCGATCCTATAATGCTCTTTGGCGAATTACGGAAAGAGGTTATTTCAATCTGCCAAAATGTGGAGAATATGTATCGTATAAATATTACTCCAGGAGCTGACCCAGCGTACTAAATTTGATAATATGCTTTCCTTAGTTAACTTAATGCTGTCTTGTTAACCCTAATTAGTTTACTTGAAGGATTCTTCTAAAAAAAATCTAATTTACAGCGCAATGTAGCTTACACTACTATAAAGAATGAACAATTTTGACACAACTTAAAACAAATAATGTTTAATCTCCTCTTGGGATGCCAATTGTAACTGATGCGATGACCAGGTAGGAGTGTACTGAAACTACACAAACTGTTAAAATTGTAATTTGAATTGTGCGCCTGTGGACAGTTAAGTTGCAATTTTAACACTAAATTCTTAAATATAAATTTTTCTTGAGAAATAATAAATTCTTTTAAGCCCAGAAAGACTTATTTACTGAGAAAAGTAATAAAGTTAACCTAAAACGTCAATACGACATTTGAAAGGTGATTTCTCGTAACATTTGGAATAAGGGTTCTTAAATTGTCAGCAAAAAATCAATTGGCATTAATTGAAAAGTTAACCGGCCGAGATAATTACGTAACCTGGTTATTTGCTATAGAAACACATCCACAGCAAGAGAAGTTGTGGACTGCATAAAACCCCCCACATGTGTCATTGTGGACACAAAACGGGACACAAAGGCAAAAACTAAGATAAATTTACTAGTTGACTCAATAAATTACGTGCACATACAAGAGAGTAGTACTGCAAAATAAGTATGGGATAAATCTTGGTTGACACGCTGTGATGGGCTGCTGCATGATCTCTGTAATACTTCACATACTGCATGTTAAAACGTAGAGAAATATATGAGTAAAATAATGTGTACCGCTCACAAGCTCAGAAACATTGGTTTCGAAGTTGACGATGAATGGCTATTTACAGTGCTACTCTCCGGTCTACCAGAATCCTATCAACCAATGATTATTGCTATTGAAAGCTCCGGCATGAAGATACCTTCTGTTTCTGTGAAATCAAAACTATCACAAGATGTTAAACAACCTGAAAGTGACTCAACAGTATTGTCTGTCATCAAGAAAATTAAAAACAACCACAGAAACAAAGTAAGGGTCCAAGGTGCTACACTTGTAACAAGTAAGGTCATAAAAGTCCTCAAATGCAAATCCAGAACCAAGAATGTTCAACAAAAAGCAAGTAGTTCATCATATGCTGCTGCGTTTGAGGCAACATCCAGCCAAAATGACCCATGGTAAGTGGCTTCCGATGCATCGTCACACATGACAAGACGTAAGAACATGCTTGAAAATATGACGGCTCCTGTCATACATAAAATCAGAGTCGCAAACAACAAAGTGTAATCTGTGCAATGCTCAGAACAAGTGAGGTTGGACCATTATGACGATGAAGGTCAAAACAAAAAGGTGCTTTTTACAAAAGTATTAAGTGTTCCTAAATTGGCAACAAATCTTTTGTCTCTAAGTCAGATTATTTGCGATGGTAGCCAAATAAAATTTGACGGAACGAGCTGTGTTATTATGAAGAACAGAAGTGAGGTAGTATCTTCCTACTGTAGCTTTACGTTAGGGTCAACTGGAACAGTATTAGGATCAGCATTAGTCATTTCAATTCTGTTTAAAATTTGTTCCATATAAATACTAAAACTCTTTTCGGTGTAGAGTCGAATTTGGCATGCCAGCAGCAAGGGAATTGTTTTAACCCATATAGTGACTTGTTCAATTTACATACCATGTTTTCGTCATGATCCAACCCTTCTTGTTAAGTCATAAATAGGTGTCTTCAAGTTCTCCATATAAAAATGCTGTCTTTACGTCTAGTTACTTGATTTTGTGATTATTTTGTACAGCCACAGATAGTAACGATCGTATTGAACTGATTGTTTGTGCAAAAGTTTCCTGGTAATCAACACGTGCAATTTGTCCATATCATTTCACACACAGATGTGATTTGTAACGTGGTCATTAAATAAATGAATCACTGTCATTAAAGTTGTTATAACAAATCGAAAAATTATCTCGATATTTCTTTTCTCTGTCAATTTGATGACACTGTCAATTAAAACAAATAGAAATATAATAAAAATATAACCACAATTTGATGTAATTTTAAAACAATGAAAGAAACAAATCAAAATTACTTGAAAGATGACAACTTTTTTCTAAATTACATATTTCGAATATGGTTTAATTGGTCATTGGACGTTTTGTTTATATTGTAACGTGTGGCACATGTCACAAGGAAACGTAATCTTAGCAACATAAATGTTATTTTCTTTTATTTGATAAACAAAATTCCTTCGTTGCTACTGAAACTTGAAAGTTCGTGATTTCCGTGATTTTTCAGCACTCGTAATCGAAATCCTCAAACAAAAAGTGGCAATTATTGTAATTGTTTAAATATTTCACTTTTTTAAATCAACAGTAAATTAACGTGGTTGATTCTTTCAGCTTGAATTAGTGAGCGACAATTTTCAACTATGCACTGAATTTTTCTCTTTCACTTTTGGTTGGTTTATCACTCTCCCACAACACTAAGATACCAATGTTTCCATATTTGCTAATTTTATGACGAAAATTATTTAGATTCCTCATGTCTGGATGACAAGTTCAAATAATGTCAACACAACTTTTAAACCAAATCATGAAATATTGATTTCTATTCTACAATTTTCTGCGTAAAGATTTGCAATCTTTTTACAGTAGAAATTTATAAGTAACAGCATTCTTTTGTTGATTTATTACATATATATTTTTAGTGTCTCCACGTTTTCTTGAGAGTTGCTATCGAGTACGCACGTTTTGATAACTTTCTGACAACTTAGTCAACTAATGTTGAAGTATTTCCGTTCTGGTTAATTGCTGATCTTATAATCGCGATACCGATTATAAAAAGAGGTTATTTTATACGACAAAGCATTGCAGAACCTGGAATCCTATTAACCATTATTTTTCTAAAAATCTACTTTATAGTGCAACAAGGGCAACATAATTAAAAGGAACGCTTACGAAATTATAGACATTCAAGAAGTGAGACACGATTACTTGTTTTACTTATATGTTCCATACTTGCTTTAAAAATATATTAAAATCGTGGTAGTAACTCTCCATATGCGTTGAGTTGTAAATGGAGTTCTTAGGATGCTTTATTTAAATTTGCAATTTGTAATAAGAAATAATTTTTGAGGATATTAGAGAGTTTGATGAATAACCCGAAAAGTTTTGACAATGACAGAATATGGAAGGGCGTGACAACTAAGTTGACTTATTAATTACTAGTCAATAATAGTTGATGTTAACAGAGAAATGGAAAGATTAACTATTTCTACACATTATTTCTTCTTCAACAATAACGCATACTTTAAGCTGGAATTTATATGCTAAATTACTGTTCATCCCATCTAAAAATTGTTCTGCAATCAGTGCACCAGAATATTCACCAGATTTTCTTTTACATTTACGCAAATTTATTTTAGTTTGAGCCAAACCAACTTTTCTAGATAAACTACCGCCTAATCTGTTACACATTTCTAAATTTCAAACATATTACATTAAAATCTTTTATGTAAAGTGTAACTTTCGAAAATAATGATGATTTATTTTTTTTAAAAATCTAATCACCTTACATTACAATCGTTATGATTATCTACAGTGGAAAACTTACTTGACAACTCCAGCCCAGTTAGTTCAGCAAACAATAAATCATGGCAGATTCTATCAGATGCCTTTTAAAAGTCTGTATAAACAACATCAACCTGTAAATGATTTTCAAGAGCAACAACTGTCGAATTGTTATAAATAAGAAGGTTGGTCGCAGAAGATTTACATTTGCAAAATCCATGTTGACTCTCATTTATAATATTTTGGAACTATTTTGAAAATGAATTTTTTTGGACAATTATGGAATACAAAACATTTTTCATACAGGCCTAAATTTGTTACAAGTAAACTATCTCCATTCTTTAAGGTAGGTGTAATAAATAATTTTTTCTGTACATTAGGAAATAAAGCACATTTTAAAAACAAGTTAAATTCCATTTTTAGAGGCTTTGTTAATGATAATCCACAATTCATTCAATGCTGTAGAAGGAATATCATAAGGACCTCTATTACTAGATAAATCTGACTTCTGAGTTCATTAAAAACATCAATCTGGAAAAAATTATTATTATTTTTTGAATATAAACCAAAATATTTTCATGACAAAACGATATTGCTTAAATTTGTGTTTGCATTGAAAGCTAAAAAACGAAACAAACAGCTCACGTGTAAAGACTAAATACTTATTTCTTTTGTAGTTTTCGTCTTTTCAACGACGAAATTGTAAGTTACCAAATAATTGTTCAAGTTCAGTTTTGAAATCAAATTACATTTTGTACATATTCAGGTTCCAACAGCAATGAAGGCGATATGTTTATTAATCAAAAGTAAAACATACTTCTGTTGTCTGAAGAATATGCAATGCTTTAATACAATTCAATATACATAAATTTGAACACTAAGGAAATCGGGTACCTCTGGAAACGTCGGCAGACATTTGGTTTTTATTGAGATTTTCACTTAGCTTGTCTCTTTTCCGGACACTACACATAGTTCACACACATAGTTTATTGATTTAGTAACCGAAGTTACCAGCCAAATTACAACTCTCCTCTTTCGAATATGGTAACTGAATTGGTCTGAATTTAGTTAGTTACTAAATTCAGACAAATAAAAAAATTTGTTTACCTGGTTGGTAACCTTGGTTACCAATCCAAGAAACAACTGAATTAAGTTTAGGTTTTCGTACTATAAACAGTTTAATAACTGAATTAGCGGTCATGAAATAAGTAAACAGCAAGCGTGCCTGCAAGAAGTTTGAGTGCTTCAGAGTCCTATTGGGGCCACACGGCACATCGCCAGTTTCATTTCAGAAGACGTTCCTATTAAGAGACAAAAACCGTGAAATAAGAAAATGAAAAGGCGGCTCAAATCCAGGTTCGATTGTCAGAAAGACACAGCTAATTATTGTAAAGCCCCAGTTTTGATCGGCTGGATTAGAGTACATTAGAGTACCAATTAATTCTCTGTATCGTGTGGAGTCTTTGAACATTTTTAAATCTCTGTTAACTTTCTAAAATATATTTTTTTTGTTTAAGTGTTACTCTTTTCTTACTTTGGTTAATTTCTATTCCAAAAAAAACTAGCATTCTTTGATCTTCAATTTCTCAGCTAATTCTCTCTTACTTTCATTACCAGTTCGTTTTCAGCAGTTCTTTTGTAGTCCTTAAATTTTTCAAGAAATTCTCCTTTTGACATGAGAAAATACACCTTGCACCATCCACTATTATCGTCTATAAATGTTAGAAGATATCTTGATCCACCTCTGGTTCTAACTCGCTTTGGTCCGCAGATGTCTGAATGAACAATATTCAGTAACTGCTTACTTCTTAATTCTCTGGCAGTAAAGGGTGTCCTTCCATATTTACCTCATTGATATATGCCACACCACGTGGGTAAATTATCGTTATCCAATTTTATTTATACTTAATCAAATAATATAAAATATATAAAATATATAAAATAATTGTTTCAAAAGTGCCATACATCTTTGGAAATCTCGCATCCTTTGATACTCTTGAGGTCCGATGGGCTTATGCATAGGATTATGTCCGCATTTACCTTTTTATCTTATTTACATCCACGTTTTAAGCGCTGATTCACTTTTTTTGTCACCCTGACATTTAACTGACTTTGATACTTCATTAACGAAATTCCAGGTATCGATTTTGGTGAGTAACGCCTCTACCTGAATCCGCTTCGTGTCGAAATTTTCTTTGGATAGAAGTTCAATTCTTGTACCACAGATCGCCATCTCGAGTCCCATGTTTCGATAGTATGGACCTACCTTATAACTCATCCTACATCTGAGAATTATGCTTGTTTATTCTAATTATAATTTTAGAATAGTGCCGAAGTAATTCTTCCTTAAAATTTAATCTGTACTGTAATCAGTAAATGTGTTTCCTAAAAAATTATGTCGCATATATCTTTTAAGTACTTCTTTCCACTAACTAATTGGAGGTTAAAATTAATTAAATTAACCACAAAACTTAAACAAAGTAGTTTCATTTGGAAAGTTATATTATATTTAAATATTTGGGAACCACATTTATAGTCATTTAGTGTAAGTTGAAATATAAGGATGAAATTGATTCGGAACAGTTCTACCATTAAAGTTATTATAACTCATCTCGACATTTCTTTGCTCTGTCAATTTGTTGACACTGTGGATTCAAACGAATAGAATTATAACAAAAAATATAACTGAACCACAATTTGATGTAATATTAATACAATATAAGATCAAATCAAATTTACTTGAAAGAAGACAACGTGATTGCAAACCACATATTTCGAATTAGGTTTAATTGAATTAACCATAACTCTCGCCTATAATTGGACAGGCTGACATACATCATAAGGTGACGTAATCTTAGCAACATAAATGTTATTTTCTCTTATTTGACTAACAATCTTCCTTCGTTGCTACTGAAACATGAAAGATTGCAAAATATCACTCAATACAATACTCACTCCAAAATGTTCGTTTAATTTTGTAAGTACTAATTAATTAAAATTTTATTTATGTGTATATACATCAGGCAAGTTACTTGTTTTCAATTTCATCCCCCACGTCTCTTAGTAGCAAAACATATTTCTGCATTTAAGTATAAAGTTAATGAAAACAATTTCTATTCACATGTTAATTATCTGTACAGATTCACAGACAGTATTCCTTTGATGGAAAATAAATGTGGTCGAGACATCTACAAATGATTTGATTTCAGTGACTCGTAATCGGAACCTTCGGACAGTAGGTTCCTATTATTGTAACTGTTTAAATATGTCACCTTTTTAAATCAAAACATAATTCACGTAGTTGATTCTTTAAGCAAGAATTAGTGAGCTTCAAATTTCAACTAGGTACTGAATTTCTCTCTTTCACGTTTGGTTGGATTATCACCCTCAAACAACACTAAGATACCAATCTTTCTAATTTTGTTAATTTTATGTCAAAATTTATTTAGATTCCTCATGTCTAGATGACAAGTTCAAATAATGACAACACAATTTATAAACAAAATCAAATCACAATTTTCTGTGTAAAAATTTGCAATCTTTGTTGAGTTGAAATTTATAATTAATAGCTCATTTGTAATTTTGATGAAATTTTCATCTACTTTAGTGCATATATATTTTAAGTGTCTCCACGTTTTCTTGAGAGCTCGTAACCGCTACGCACGTTTTGACAACTTGCTGACAAATTAGACTACTTGGGCATGTTGGGGTATTTTCATTCTAATTAGTTGCTAATCTTATAATCGCGATTATGGGAACCTGGGATCATATTAAGTAGTATTTTTCTAGAAAAACTACTTTACCGTGCAATAAGATATAACATAACTGAAAAGAAAGATAAACATTCAAGAGGTGACACACAATTTACTTGGTTTATCTATATGCTATATGCAGAATCTTAACATCTACTACATGTCTGATCGGTATTCTAAATAAATGATTTTCCAAGTAAATTGCGTCTCAATTCTTGACTCTGTTATAGCGTAAGCTTTATTTTCAAGAATAAGATATTTTTTCGCATTGTAAATTAAATTATATCAGCAGAATGCTACACAGTTAACTGTGACAGGAAAATAGCTCCTCGATTATTATTATAGGATCCTGTGTTCAGAATATCTCGACAATTTAGAAGAACAACTTTGTGTACTTGGTAAGGCCATTATAAAATCGTCCAACAAGCAAAATCTCCAACATCAGTTGACAGTTAGTTGTCAAAACACACGTACAGAACCAGAGTTCTCAAAAACTTATTCTCTCGTTTTAAGAAATTGTTAATAAATAATTTAATTATTTACTCCAAATAGATTATTATTCAAGTCTTAACCGTTAATTTAAACCACACACATTTTCCATTTAAATTTGATCCACTGATATTAATCATCAAATTTGACTTTCCTTAGACATTATGTGTTATTCCTTATGAATTACATCTGAAATAAATTAATGGCGCGTATGTTGTTGTTGATTTTTTGAATGGTGAGACACCTACTTTTCTAAAGTTTCACAGCACATCTTGAATGTTGAAATTGTTAATATTTTAAATTAAGTTTTGGGAACAGTTGTAAATTACAGATGCTAGGTTACAACAAGTGTTCTATTGTTTTTTTAAATTTGGATTCCCTTAGATACAGAATTTATTGCAGTTAATCAAGGCGGAATATTGTAACAATTACATTAATAACGAAATATATCTATTTTAGAGCTCTGATTTCAAATAGTGTTAATTAATCATGAAATTCTCGGAAATCAAGCCACATGAAAATTTCCCATGGGCTTTTATTTTGCTGTATCAAAATATTACCAATTATATTTAAAGTTCACTTAAATAAAGTTAGGAGATAAGATATATTAACAAAACACCAAAATTTCTGAGAAACTGTAAAAAAAAAATCCCGATTTGTATATATATCAAAAGTTAACCAAAGTTATACAATATTACAGAGTACAGAGAGTATTTAGTGTAAAATATCGTGTTATATATACCGCCCCTTTGGTTGACTGAATCAACGCACTACAACGCCGTATAATCAAATTGAGACATCCCTAATTAAAAATCGCTCCGTTATTTTCCTTCTTCCAAAAAAATCTTTGGTCACTGTGTTTTTCATTCTCTTCTACAATATGATTTATTCAATCAATTTTTGAAGATAATTTTTGCAATACCCTCAAAAATTATTTCTTTTTACAGAATGTAAATTTAAATAAAGTATCTAAGAACTCCATCTACATCCCAACGCATATGGAGAGTTACTACCACGATTTTAACATATTTTTGAAGCAAGTATGGAGCATACAGGTAAAGCAAGTAAATTGTGTCTCACTTCTTGAATGTCTATAAGAGCATAAACTTTCATTTCAATTATGATATACCTTATTACAGATATTTTAGAAGAATACTGCTTAATAGGATACAACGCTCCGCGATGTTCGATTGTATATAATTACTTCTTTCCATGATCGGTATCGCGATTATATGATAACCGAATAAGCAGAACGAAAATACTACAACTTTAGTTCTCGATGATGTTGTCAGTGTTTTGTCAAAATATGCCTACTCCCAAGAAAATGTGGAAACACTAAAAATATATATGCACTAAAGTAGATGAAAGTTTTAACAAAACTGCAACAGATAAATCTATTAATTATAAATTTCAACCCAACAAAGATTTCAAATCTTTATTTCCCCAGAAAATTGTCAAATAGAAATCACTATTTCATGATTTGGTTTATAAATTGTGTTAACATTATTTGAACTTGTCATCCAGACATGAAGAATCTAAATAATTTGCGACATAAAATTATCAAATATGGAAAGATTGGTATATTAGTGTTGTTTGAGGGTGATAATTAAAGGTGAAGGAGAAAAATTCAGTGCATAGTTGAAATCTGTCGCTCACTTATTCAAGCTGAAAGAATCAACTACGTGAATTTACTGTTGATTTAAAAAGGTGAAATATTTAAACAGTTACAAAAATAGCAACTTACCGTCTGAAGGTTTAGATTACGAGCCCTGCAAGTCACTGAAATCAAATCAGTTGCAGATCTCTCGTCGACATTTATTTTCGACAGGTAATTAATATGTGATATGTGAGGGATAGAATTGAAAACAAGATAACTAGCCTGATGTATATACACATAAATAAAATTTTAATTAATTTGTAATTAAAAAATAAAGCGAGTGAGTGTGTGATTGAGTGACATTTTGCAAACAAGTATCAATAGCAACGAATTGTTTGTCAAAAAATAAAATAACATGTCAAATTACGTTTCTTTATGGCATATGTCAGAAGTATGTAATTTATAAAAAAGTTGTCTTCTCTCAAGCATATTTGATTTGATTCTTACATTGTAATAATATAACACCCAATTGTTATATAGTATATCTCTTCTTATAATTTGTTTTAATCCACTGTCTCAGCAAATTGACAGAGCAAAGGAATATCGTGATGATTTTTCAATTTGTTATAATATTTTTGATGGTAGAACTGTTTCGAATCAATCTCATCCTTATATTTCAACCTACAGTGGATGACCATAAATGATATTCCCAAATATTTAAATATAACATAACTACACAAATAAAACTACTTTGTTTAACTTATGTCGATATTTTAATATTAGTTTGGTGTTATAAAATGGTTTCGACACATTGCCGATTTTTTCAACATCCAATTATTCAGTGGAAAAATATACAGATATACACAATATAATTATTTATGAATCACATTTTCCGTCATAAATTACAGATTAAAATATAAGTAAAAACTACTACGGCACAATTCTAATATTATAATTACAATAAACATGCTTAATTCTCAGATGTTAGATGAGTTGAAACGTATGCCCATACCATGGAAAACTTTCCATAAAATGAAAGTACCTTCTTTATACACAGACAGATATGTGGAACTCCAACGGGAACATTCGTGTCCTCAGACTTTTTTATAGAACTTTTGAAGACGGTTTCTTGGTATTTCTGTTTTCTCCTTTATTGTGACTTTTTCTTGACCTTTTTTCGGATTTCTTGCATATTTTTTCATATTTCATAGCCTCAGAGAAAATAGCATGCCCTCAATCTCCGGAGTTCTATCTTTCAACTCTCTAATCCGGAGATTGCATGCTTGCATGATATCCAACCCTGTGAATCCGACAGATACAAGAGACCTTGTCTCTTGGCTGTCTAGACCTCTTCGTCTTTTTTGAACATCTTTTCTTTACTATGTAGCGATTGTTACGTACCTCTTTAGTTTTCCCTTCTATTTTCCTAAACCTTTATGGTTAACTACTCTTAGGTCATGATCTTCGAATCATTGCCCGGAGAGGGGTTTTTAGTCGGTAAAGTCCGGCACTACGTCTTGTAGATTTCCCCCACTTTGCTCCAATAAAAAAAAAATCATAATTTATTCTGAAAACAAATCAATGTGTTATTTTATGAAGCCTTATTTTGTGTTTAGTTGGGAATTCCTGTAAATATAAATAATGAATTTAGCCAAAACTATTCCCTAAAAATAACAGTTTGGTACGATCGGTTTCATTTCTAGCACTACTGTACATAAGTATTTCTGCTAATTACAATTCTCAATGAGGAAGAACCTCATTAATAAAGAGAGATTATTTAACTATTAATTTTGAATTGAAGCGTAGGAGCAACTTCAGAAAGATGTGTTTCTTATGAAATAAAAGTCTGAACTAGAGTACCTACATTATAAAGGCGTACAGGATTTGTACAGAAAGCGACTGGTACACGGTAATAAATTGGATAATGATAAATTACCCATGTGATGTGACAATGTCAACGAGGTGAGCAAGCAAGGAAATCCTTCACTGACAGAGAAGGAAGAAGTAAGCAGTTACTGAATATTGTCCATTCAGATATCTGCGGACCAATGCGAGTCAAATTCAGGGGTGGATCAAGATATCTTCTTACATTAATAGACGAATATAATAGGTGGTGCCAGGTTTTTTCCTTAAGTCAAAGAGAGAAATTTAAGGAGTACAAAAGAACTGTCGAAAATAAACTGGAAATGAAATTAAGAGAGAATTAGCTGAGAAATTGAAGATCATAGATTGCAAGGTTTTTCTTTAGAATAGAAATTAATCAAAGTAAGAAAGGAGTAACACTAAAACAAAAAAAATATATTTTAGAGAAATTCAGAATGGTAGATTGCAATCCAATTAAAACACCGTATGACTGCCACTCAAAATTTAACAGAGATTTAAAACCATTCGAAGACCCCGCACGATACAGAGAATTAACCGATCAAAACTGGGGCTTTACAATAACTAGTTGTGTCGTTGGATGTGGTACCGCCTTCCTTTCTGCCAATAGAACCTGGATTTGAGCCTCCTTTTCCTTTTCTTATTTCACGATTCTTGTCTTTTAATAGGAACTTTAATAGGGTCACTAACTAAAAACGAAAATATCACTACCAACACTTTTCCGTAGTTGCTACCGAAACTTGGTTAAATGACGATCGTTACCTCTGCCATTGATAACGACAGAAAAGTCTCTTATTGTTAGCGACTTTTGTCAATTGTTCAAAGTGTGGGTAGCAACCAGGGAATATTGTTGAAAATTACAATTTTTTTTGAGTTGTTCGTCCTTCTTTTGTCTGAATTTAGTTATAATAGTTACCATAATCGAAAGAGAAGAGCTGTTAATTTGGCTTGTAACCTCGGTTACTAAACCAATAAACCATGTGTAGTGTCCGGAAAAAAGAAAAGCTAAGTGAAAAACTCAATAAAACCCAAAAGTCTGCTGACGTTTCCTGAGGTACCCGATTTCCTTAGGAATAAAATTTTGGAACTAGAATGTGAGATACAGAGAGTGAAAGAGTGCTTACACAGCTTTGTCGTCTAAACTAGGGATACTATCGGTAAACTCTGATAGTACCCCTACTCCTAACGCTAATCCAAAATCTTTATCAAAACTAGCCACCCTTGCATCCCCTGCAAAGTCTCCCAGCACCAAAACTCAGAAGACTTCTTGGAACTCGGTCACTCCCAAGGAGGTGATGTCGAAATTGTGAACCATTTATGGTTCAGTGTTGAAATTTATGTATATTGAATTGTATTAAAGTATTTTAGACCAAGTACCCTAAGAATTAGAAGAGCCTTCTCATAGAAAATAAACTCTTAAATTAGTATGGCAGAACTGTGTAGATAGAAATGGAATACAGGTTACAGTACTTTAAATCACAAACATTTATATAACCTTGTTATTAAAGTAATTATTTAACGTTTCTAATTGAATGAAATTATTTGGTAGCGCTTATGGCTAGCCGTCTCAGTCTCAGTTTCGGCTCGTATTTTTTGACAACTCACTGACAATCTTGACAACTGATCTTTGTGTAATTTTGTTTTGTTTGGTGTCCGATCCTATAATGCTCTTTGGCGAATTACAGAAAGAGGATATTTCAGTGCGAAAAATGGGATCATATAAATACTAATCAAGGAGATGATCCAGCTTACAAATTCCGATAATATGCATTCCTCAGTTAATTTAATGTTGTCTTGTTAACCCAAAGTAGTTTACCTGAAGCATTCTTCTCAAAAAAATCTAATTTACAGCGCAATGTAGCTTACGCTATTACATAGAAAGGAAAATTATAACACAACTTAAAACAAAAAATGTTTCATCTCCTCTTGGGAATCCAATTGTAACTGATGCGATGACCTGTAGAAACTACACATAAACTGATAAAATTGTAATTTGAATTGTGCGTTTGTAGACAGTTAAGTTGTAATTTGAACCCTAAATTCTTAAATATAAGTTTTTCTCCTGAAATAAAAAATTCTTTTAAGAAAAATTAACAGGTTATGGAGCCAGAAAAGCCCAGGGAAGCCGAGAATGGTTTACTTACTGAGAAAAGTAATGAAGTTAACCTAAAACGTCAATACGACAATTGAAAAGTGTTTTCTCGTAACATCTGGAATAAGGGTTCTTAAATTGTCAGCAAACAATCAATTGGCATTAATTGAAAAGCTAACCGGACGAGATAATTACGTAACGTGGCGATTTGCTCTAAAATCATACCTACAGCAAGAGGAGTTGTGAAACTGCATAGACCCTACCACATGTGTCATTGTGGACACAAAACGAGACACAAAGGCAAAAACTAAGATAAATTTACTAGTTGTCTAAATAAATTACGTGCACATGCAAGAGAGTAGTACTGCAAAAGAAGTATGGGATACGTTTTCATAAGTATTTGATGACTCTTTGTTGACACGCTGTGATGGGCTGCTGCGTGATCTCTATAATACTTCACTTACTGTATGTCAAAACGTAGAGAAATATGTGAGCAAAATTATGTGTACTGCTCACAAGCTCAGAAACATCGGTTTCGCAGTTGACGATGAATGGCTAGTTACATTGCTACTCTCCGGTCTACCAGAGTCCTCCTATCAACCTATGATTATTGCTATTGAAAGCTCCGGCATGAAGATAACTTCAATTTCTGTGAAATCAAAACTATCACAAGATGTTAAACAACCTGTTGAGTGACTCAACAGTATTCTCAGTCAACAATACCAACCACAAGAAACAAAGTAAGGGTGCTACACTTGTAATAAGTAAGGTCATAAAAGTCCTCAAATGCAAATCCAGGACCAAGGATAATCAATAAAAGAAGAAATGGAAGAAACAAATCAAATTTACTTGAAAGAAGACAACTTTTTTCTAAATTACATATTTCGAATAAGGTTCAATTGGACATTGGATGTTTTGTTTATATTTTAACGTCTGGCATATGTCACAAGGAATCGTAATCTTAGCAACATAAATATTATTTTCTTTTATTTGATACACAAAATTCCTTCGTTGCTATTGAAACTTGAAAGTTCGTAAAATGTCACTCAGTCCAACACCCACTCCCAAATGTTCGTTTAGTTTTGTAATTACTAATTAATTAAAATTTTATTTATGTGTATATACATCTAGTTATCCTGTTTTCAATTTCATCCCTCACGTCGTCCGTATCACATATTCAAACTAAATTATAATAGTTGGAACTTCTCTTAGCAGCAATCTATTCTAATGGAAATATAAAGTTAACAAAGTTAACAAAAACAATTTCTTTTCACATGTTAATTATCTATCTGAATCACAGACAGTTTTTGTATGTCGACGATAGATCCTCAACTAATTTGATTTCCGTGACTTTCAGGACTAGTAATCGACATCTCCACAAAAATGGCATCAAGTTGCCATTATTGTAATTGTTTAAATATTCCTAACGAGTTCCTAAGGAGTCCGCACGTTTTGACAACTCTGGCAATTTTGACAGCTAATGTGAGAGTATTTCGTTCTGCTTAATCGCGATACCGATTATGGAAAGAGGTTATTTTATACGACAAAACATCGCAAAACCTGGGATCCTACAGCAGTATTTGTGTAAAAAGCTACTTTAATGTGTGGGCAAACGCATCAAGATATGCTCCAGCTTTTCTTTTACATTTACCCAAATTCAGTTTAGCTTGAGCCGAACCAACTTTTCTAGAAATACTACCGCCCAATCTATTACTCATTTTTAAATTTCAAACACATTACATTAATTTCTTTTATCTAAAGTATAACTTGCGAATATGGTGTTGATTAATTTTTTTATAAAAACTAATCACTTTACATTACAATCGTTATGATTATTTACAGTGGAAAAATTACTTGTCAAATCCAGCCCATTTAGTTTAGCAAACAATAAATCATGGCAGATTCTATCAAATGCCTTTTAAATGTCTGTATAAACAGCATCAACCTGTAAATGATTTTCAAGAGCACCAACTGTCGAGAGTTTATAGATAAGAAGGTTGGTCGCAGAAGATTTATATTTGCAAAATTCATGTAGACTCTCATTTATAATATTTTGGAACTATGGCATAATTATTTTGGAAATGATTTTTTTGGACAATCTTGGAAAACAACAAGTAAACTATCTCCATCCTTTAAGATAGGTATAACAAATGATTTTTTACGTACGTTAGGAAATAAAGTAGATTTTAAAAACATATTAAGTTTCATTGTTAGAGGCTTTGTTAATGAAAATCCACAATTCATTCAATACTGTAGAAAAAATATCATAAGGACCTCTATTACTAGATAAATAAAGACTTCTGAGTTCATTGAAAACATCAATCTGGACAAAATTATAATTACGTTTTGAATATAAACAAAAATATTAGATTTGTGTCTGCATTGAAGGCAAAAAAGTGAAACAAACAGCTAACGAAGTGTAAATACTTATTTCTTTTGTTGATTTTGTCTTTTCAATGACGAAATTGTAAGAAGTTACCAAATAATTGTTCAAGATCAGTTTTGAAATCAAATGATATTTTGTACATATTCAGGTTTCAACAGCAATGAAGGCGATATGTTTATTAATCAAAAGTAAAACAAACTTTTGTTGTCTGAAGAATATGCATCGACAAAAGTGTGTGAATTGTTAATTAGACATTGCTATTCCTAACAAATATCAAAATTTTATTTTCTTTGATAAGATAATAATAACACTTAAACATCTTTTTTAGCTGCTTTTTTTCAAATCTGTTAAACTTATAAATTCACATCACATAATTAGGACCTTCCTACTTTCCGCATATTTTGGCAAATTGAAATAACCTCTCTCAGTAATTCGCCAAAGAGCATTATATTATTGGACACCAAACGAAACGAAATTACACAAAGATCAGTTGCCAAGATTGTCAATGAGCTGTCAAAAAATATTAACCGAAACTGAGATCTGAGACGGCTAATCATTAGCGCTGTTTTCTCCCAAACCAATTTAAAAGTTTCTTCTCTATGAGAAGTCCCTTCCAATTCTTAGTGTACTTGGTCTAAAATACTTTAATACAATTCCATATACATAAATTTGAACACTGAACCATAACTGGTGCATTGTAGTTAGACAATTTCGACATCAGCTCCTTGGGGGTGACCGAGTTCCTGAGTTTTGGAGCTGGAAGACTTTGCAGGAGTGGGGGTGGCTGGTTGGGATAAACATTTGGGATTAGCGTTAACAACTCTTCTCTTTCGATTATGGTATCTATTATAACTAAATTTAGACAGAGGAAGGACGAACAACTCAAACAAAAATTGTTACTATCAAAAATATTCCCTGGTTGCACTTTGAACAATTGACAAAAGTCGCTAACAATAAGAGACCTTTCTGTAGTTACCAATGGCAGCGGTAACAATCGTCATTTATCCAAATTTGAGTGGCATCTACGGAATGAAATTGCACATTGATACTTGGAACCCCTCTGTATAGATGCCCTAACGCAAGCGTCATGCTACGCAGGGTTTTTAGTTCTTAGTTTTTAGTCTTTGGCGTTTCTAGCCGAGTGCACACTTTGTAATAATATAATAAACGTTTAGTGTTCTTGTAACATCGACTTTTAATCTCATCACACTCACATCTCAGTTTTCAAAAGTGTTTGTAGTGATATTTTTGTTTTTATTTAGTGTCCCTTTTTATCTGAATTTAGTTAGTTACCAAATTCAGACAAATGAAAAATTTGTTTACTTGTCTGGTAACCTTGGTTACCAATTCAAGAAACAACTGAATTAAATTTTTGTTTTCGTACTATAAACAGTTTAATAACCGAATTAGCGATAATGAAATGGGAAAACAGCAAGTGTGCCTGCAAAAGTCGAGTGGTTCCGAATCCTATTGAAACCGGACGGCACATCGCCAGTTCCGTTCTACAAGAAGTTCCTACTAAGAGACAAAAACTTTGAAAGATGGAAAAGAAAAGGCGGTTCAAATCCAGGTTCTATTGGCAGAAAGAAAGGTCAACCGCCCGGTAAACCCTGAGCACGACTCCGTTCCAAGTTCCGAAAGAGTTAACTATCTAAAGTAAGTAACAACAGCAAAATTCGGCAAAGCGCCACACCGACATCAGACCCCCAAATGGAGTTAGACATAACGTTCGTACTTCTGTTTGAATTTAGTTATAAGAGTTGCCATATTCAGACAAAAGAGAAGAGTTGTTAATTTGGCTGGTAACCTCGGTTACTAAACCAATAAACCATGTGTAGAGTCCACGAAAAAGATAAGCCAAGAGGTACCCGAAAACTAGACGTTAAGATTAAAATCTCGGAACTAGAGGGTGAATTACAACGAATGAAAGTAAGTAATGCAGTAAGCTGTCTGCCTATGGAGGTGTTCTCGAAATCCTGACGACGCACCCCTGTGCTCACCGAAAGGACACGGAAGCACTGGAAGTATTTGTTTCCATTAAGGTCAAAACGCAAAATTTAATAGTTAGAACATGCCTGCTTACAAGGCGACGTGGAATGATAATGCAAGGTACTCAGTAAAACGCTTATTGACTATCTTACAACATTGGTGGGCTGTATACAACTAACTCTGCTCTTACAACTTAACTCTGTTTCTATAACTACGCTCTTCTATTGTTTTTATTCTCCGTTGTCATCACAACCGTTATACACGATGTCTAGATATACTAACATAACTTGCCTCGAGTGAATTGGACCAATGATGAGTAAGTATAGTGTTTGCATGAGTACTGAGGTTTACGCTTTAAACTATCAATTATTATTGGTTGATTGTGTCTTATGAAATTTTATACAATATGTTCCTATTTTATCTACATGTAAAAAAATTAAGAACTAAGTTTCCTAAGTTGTTCTCTAAAGAGCTTATAAAATTAACTATTCGTTATTCATTTGTAGACATTTGAATTCCGTTCCCATAAACAAATTTCAATTTTGTTCATAAAATCAGGTAGACCAAAAAGTTTTCTTTACTTGTTTACCTCCAAACTTTAATCAGTTCAAACATTTCATACGAACCACATTTCTAAGGAAGTTGCTCCTACGCTTCATTTCAAAACTATTAGTTAAATATTCTCGCTTTTATTAATGAGTCCCTGCCTCATTGGAAATGATAATCGGAAGAAATACTTGTGTATAGTAATGCTAGAAATGAAACAGATCGTATCAAACTGTTATTTTTAGGTAATATTTTTGTCTAAATTCATTAATTTACTTACAGGAATCCCAACTAAACAAAGAATAAGAACTTTCATGTATATGACGCTCCTTAAAACAACACATTAATACCTAATTAATTTGTTTTCAGAATAAATTAAGATTGAAATCTTAAAGTACGATGCAAAAAGCAAATGGTGTAAAGATTCTAGTAGCCCAAGAATTGGATTTAAATGTAAGTATAATTTTCATCTGTATTCAAGATTTTTATAATTAATGACATATTTTATGTTAAAACACACAATTAAATTATATAATTTAAATGAAAAACAAATAAAATTGGTATATATAATAAAATTAATCTTTAATATTAATTTTATATATCTTTTTTAAAGTATTTCGACGATTCGTTGGGCACGACGGATGGAAAGGCTGATTACTATCATATAAATGAAGATGAAATGAGCCACGACAAAACCTGACAACATCGGCAAATTTTTTCTCTGAGGCTATGAAATATGAATCAAAATCCAAGAAATCCAAAAAAGTACAAAAAAAAAATCACAATAAAGAAGAAAACATCATTACCAAGAAACCGTATTCAAAAGTTCTACCAAAAAGACTGAGGACTGGAATGTTTCCGTTGGAGTTCCGCATATCTATCTCTGTATATAGCAAGTACTTTCATTTTATGGAAATGTTTCCATAGTGTGGATCTAGGTTTCAACTCATCTATCATCTGAGAATGAAGCTTGTTTATAGCAATTATAATTTTAGATTAGTGCCGAAGTAATTTTTTCTTAAATTTTAATCTGTACTGTAATCACTAAATGTGTTTCCTAAAAAAATATGTTCCATATAACTCAGTACCTCCACTGAATAGCTGAAGGTTAAAAAAATCGACAATGGGTCGAAACCATTTATTAACAACCAAACTTATATTAAATTAACCACATAACTTAAAGGTACACAAAGTAGTTTTATTTGGAAAGTTATATTATATATAAATATTTGGGAATCACATTTATAGTCATTTAGTGTGGGTTGAAATATAAGGATGAATTTGATTCGGAACAGTTCTACCATTTAGTATAAATCATCTCATCTCGATATTTCTTAGCTCTGTCAATTTGTTGACACTCTGGATTCAAACGAATAGAATTATACCAAAAAATATAACTGAACCACAACTTGATGTAATATTAATACAATTTAAGATCAAATCAAATTTACTTGAAAGACGACATCCCTCACCTCTCTTAGCAACAAAATATATATCGGCATTTAAGTATAAAGTTAACAATGTTAACAAAAACAATTTCTATTCACATGTTAATTATCTGCAGAATCACAGACAGTATTTCTTTGATTCAAAATAAATGTTGACGAGAGATCTGCAACTGATTTGATTTCAGTGACTCGTAATCGAAACCTTCAGACAGTAGGTTGCTATTATTGTAAATGTTTAAATATTTCACCTTTTTAAATCAAAAGATAATTCACCTAGTTGATTCTTTAAGCAAGAATTTGTGAGCGGCAAATTTCAACTAGGTACTGAAATTTTTCTATCACGTTTGGTTGGATTATTACCCTTAAATAACACTAAGATACCAATCTTACCAAATTTGCTAATTTTATGTCAAAATTTAATTAGATTCCTCACCTCTAGATGACAACTTCAAATAATGTCAGCACATTTTATTAACAAAATCATGAAAAAGTGATTTCTACTTTACAATTTGCTGATTTACAATCTTTGTTCAGATGAAATTTATAATTAATAGCTCTATCATTTGTAATTTTGTTGAAATTTTCATCTACGTTTGTGCATATATATTTTAAGTGTCTCCACGTTTTCTTGAGAGCTGACAAATTGGACAACTTGGCCTTAGTTGCTGATTTATAATCGCGATTCTAGGAACCTGGGATCCTATTAATTAGTATTTTTCTAAAAAATCTTTATAAACATTCAAGAGGTGAAACACAATTTACTTTACCTACATGCTCCATACTTGCTTCAAAATAAAGTTCAAATCGTGGTGGTGAATCAAAACTTGAAGATTGTGATGCACAATATAAATTGAACTTTGCGAATGTTATTTGATGGGATAAGAACCCTTTAGAAGATAAATAAAAGTTTTTTGTGCTCTTCGCAATAACTAAATGAACAAGTTTAGAATGTAAATTTACCAAAAAATAATTTTGTACATAATCTGGGTTCAATAGCAACGAAGGCAGTTCTTCTTCCTTTCTATTTACCTGGAAGAATATCATCATCTGACACATGTCTGATCGGTATTCCAAATAAATGCTTTTCTAAGAAAATTGTGTCTCAATTCTTGACTCTGTTATAGCGTAAGCTTTATTTTCAATAATAAGATGTTTTTTCGCATTGTAAATTAAATTGTATCAGAAGAATGTTCCACTGTTAACTGTCACAGAAGGATAGCTCCTCCATTATTATTATAGAATCCTGTGTTCAGAATATCTCGACAATTTAGAATATCATCTTTCTAAATTTGGTATCGCCAATATAAAATCGACCAACAAGCAAAATGAAATAACTGAAATATCAGTTGTCAGTTAGTTTTCAAAACAAACGTACAGGACCAGAGTTCTCAAAAACTTATTCTCCTGTTTTAAGAAATTGTTAGTAAATAATTTCATTATTTATTCCATATGGTATTACTCAAGCCTTAACCATTATGTTAAACCCTACACATTTTCCATTTAAATTCAATCCATTGTTGTTAATCATCAAATTTGACTCTTTTAAGATATTATGTGTTATGAATTACATCTGAAATAAATTGATGGCGTGTTTGTAGTTGTTGAGTTTTTGAATGATGAGATACCTAGTGTTCTCAAGTTTCACAGCATCTCTTGAATGTTGAAACTGTTAATATTTCAAATTAAGTTGTAGGAACAATTGTAAATAACAGTTGCTAATTTACAATAAGTGTTGTATTGTTTTTTAAATTTGATTTCCCTTAGCTACATAATTTGTTGCATTTATTCAATCATATTGGAACAGTTACACTAATAACAAAATATATCTATTTTAGAGCTCTGATTTCAAATAGTGTTAATTCGTCATGAAATTCTCGAAAATCAAGTCACATGAAAAATTCCCGTGGGCTTTAATTTTGCTGAATCAAAATATTACCAATCATATTAAAATTCAATTAAGTAAAGTTAGGCATATGATATATTATCAAAACACCAAGATGTATTAAAAACTGTAAAAAAGAATTCCGATTTGTATATATATCAAAAGTTAATCAAAGTTATACAATATTATATAGTACAGAGAGTATTTAGTGTACAATATCGTGTTATATATAACGCCCCTTTGGTTAACTGAATCAGTGCACTACATCGACGTATAATCAAATTGAGTCATCCCTAATTAAAAATCGCTCCGTTATTTTCCTTCTTTCAAAAAAACCTTGGGTCACTGTGTTTTTCAATCTCTTCTACAATATGATATATTCAATCAATTTTTGAAGATAATTTTTGGAATACCCTCAAAAATTATTTTTTTTACAGATGGCAAATTTAAATAAAGCATCCTAAGAACTCCATGTACATCCCAACGCATATGGAGAGTTACTACCACGATTTTAACATATTTTTAAAGCAAGTATGGAGCATATAGGTAAAGCAAGTAAATTGTGTCTCACTTCTTGAATGACTATAAGAGCATAAACTTTCATTTCAATTATGATATTATTATTATTATTATTATAGATAATTTAGAAGAATACTGATTAATAGGATACAAGGGTCCGCGATGTTTGGTAGTATAAAATACCTTCATTCTATAATAAGCAGAACGAAAATACTCCATCTTTAGTTCTCGATGTTGTCAGTGTGTTGCCAAAACACGCATACTGTCAAGAAAATATGGAGACACCAAAAATATATATGCACCAAAGTAGATGAAAATTTTAGCAGAACTGCAAATGATAAAGCCATTAATTATAAGTTTCAACCGAACAAAGATTGCAAATCAATATTTACGCAGAAAATTGTAAAATAGAAATTACTATTTTATGATTTGGTTTATAAGTTGTGTTGATATTATTTGAATTTGTCATCCTGACATGAGGAATCTAAATAATTTGCGATATAAAATTATCAAATATGGAAAGATTAATATATCATTTGAGGGTGATAACCAATGTTGAAAAAGAAAATTTCAGTGTTGAAATCTGTCGCTCAGTTATTCAAGCTGAGAGAATCACCTACGTGAATTTACTGTTGATTTAAAAAGGTGAAATATTTAAACAGTTACAAAAATAGCAACTTACTGTCTGAAGGTTTAGATTACGTGCCCTGAAAGTCACTGAAATCAAATCAGTTGCAGATCTCTCGTGGACATTTATTTCAAGTTTCAATAGCAACCAATTGTTTGTCAAAAAATAAAATAACTTTTATGTTGCTAAGATTACGTTTCCTTATGACATATGTCAGAAGTATGTAATTTAGCAAAAAAGTTGTCTTCTCCCAAGCAAAACTTGATTTGATTCTTATATTGTATTTCACCAAATTGTGGTTCAGTTATATCTTTTCTTATAATTCTATTCGTTTTAATCCACAGTGTCAGCAAATTGACAGAGCAAAGGAATATCGTGATGATTTTTCGATTTGTTATAATATTGTTGATGGTAGAACTGTTTCGAATCAATCTCATCCTTATATTTCAACCTACACTGGAAGACTATAAATGAGATTCACAAATAATTAAATATAACTTAACTTTACAAATAAAATTACTTAGTTTAACTTAAGTCGAAAATTTAGTTTGGTGTTATAAAATGGTTTCAACACATTGTCGATTTTTTCAACCACCAATTTTTCAGTAGAAAGATTTACAGCTATATATAACATAATTATTTATAATATATACAACATAATTATTTAGGAAACGCATTTACCGTCATAGAGTACAGATTACAATAGGAAAAATTTCTTCGCCACAATTATAAAATTATAATTATTATAAACATGCTTAATTCTCAAAATGAAAGTACCTGCTTTATACACAGACAGATATGTGGAACTCCAACGGGAACATTCCAGTCCTCAGCCTTTTTGGTAGAACTTTTGGTAATGCTGTTTTCTTCTTTATTGGGATTTTTGCTTGTACTTTTTTTGATTTCTTGGATTTTTTTTTCATATTTCCCGATATGTGGCTTTGTCATAGCACATTTCATCTTCATTTATATGATAGTAATCAGTCTGTCAAAGTGTCAATTCCTGATGTCCAACGAATCGTCGAAATAGCTTATTTGTTTTTTATTTAAATTAAATAATTTAATTGTGTGTGTTTTAGCATAAAATATATCATTAATTATAAAAATCTTGAATACAGATGAAAATTATACGTACATTTAAATCTAATTCTTGGGCCACTAGAATCTTTCCAGCATTTGCCTTTTACATCGTACTTTCAGATTTCAATCTTAATTTATTGAATTTATTCTGAAAACAAATTATGTATAAGAGAGGTAGGTTTCGATATGAACTGATTAAAGTTTTGTGGTAACCAAATAAAGAAATCTTTTTGGGCTACTTGATTTTATGAAATTTTGCTTATGACAACGAAATTCAAATATCTGCAAATGAATAATGAATTGTTAATGTCATAAGCTCTTTATAGAACAACTTAAGAAACATAGTTCTTAATTATTTTTACAGGTAGATCAAGTTGGAACATATTGTATAAAATTTCATAAGATTTGTGCTCTCAATCATTAACATCCATATTGCTTAAAAGTAAATCCCAATCAACTAATGACAAGTGATAGTTTAATGAGTAAACCTCAGAACTCATGAAAACACTAAACTCATCATTAGTCCAATTCACTCGGGGCAGGTTTCAATCTCCAGTTACTAAAAATATATCCACTGATGCACAATGATTGGAATAAAAATCAGAACCAGATGCTGGTAAACTGTTCCAATTATTCACTTTTGGCTTTTGACCATAATGGATATAAAGACTTCCAGTACTTTCATGTCTTTTCGGTGAGCACAGGGGTGCGTCATCATCAGACGATTTCGACATCACTTTTATAGGCGTGACCCACTTCGTGGAAAACTTTTGCGTTTCGGAGGAGGGCTAGTTGGGAGAAAGGATTGGTGTTAGAAGTAGGAGTATTTCCAGGATTTACCGAAGGTGTCTGTAGTTTAGCAGACAGCTTACTGCATTACTTACTTTCATTCGTTGTAGTTCACCCTCTAGTTCCGATATTTTAATCTTAAGGCCTCTTGAAGCGCCGGCAGACTTTTGGGTTTTATTGAGATTTTCACTTGGCTTGTCTTTTCTCCTCAAATTACACATAGTTTATTTATCTGAGTTTGAATCCTAATATAAACGCACACTGGTAAAATGTAATATTTTTCAAGGAAAAGAATAATATATATTAGGGCAAATTTTAATATTGATAAGATTTAGATGACTGAGATAATGTTAGAAATTGTTCAGCGTTCAAATTTATGTATTTTGAATTGAATTAAAGCAAAAAGGTCAATACACTAACATTTAGAAAAAAGTTTTCATAGAAAAGAAACACTTAAATTAGTTTGGCAATATTGTGAAGACTGATATGGAATACGGTTCGTATTCTTTGACAACTCCTTGACAATCTTCACAACTGATCTTTGTGTAATTTTATTTTGTTCGGTATCCGATCCTATAATGCTCTTTGGCGAATTACGGAAAGAGGTTATTTCAATCTGCCAAAATGTGGAGAATGTGTATCGTATAAATATTACTCCAGGAGCTGACCCAGCGTACTAAATTTGATAATATGCTTTCCTTAGTTAACTTAATGCTGTCTTGTTAACCCTAATTAGTTTACTTGAAGGATTCTTCTAAATAAAATCTAATTTACAGCGCAATGTAGCTTACACTACTATAAAGAATGAACAATTTTGACACAACTTAAAACAAATAATGTTTCATCTCCTCTTGGGATGCCAATTGTAACTGATGCGATGACCAGGTGTGCACTGAAACTACACATAAACTGTTAAAATTGTAATTTGAATTGTGCGCCTGTGGACAGTTAAGTTGTAATTTTAACACTAAATTCTTAAATATAAATTTTTCTTGAGAAATAATAAATTCTTTTAAGCCCAGAAAGACTTATTTACTGAGAAAAGTAATAAAGTTAACCTAAAACGTCAATACGACATTTGAAAGGTGATTTCTCGTAACATTTGGAATAAGGGTTCTTAAATTGTCAGCAAAAAATCAATTGGCATTAATTGAAAAGTTAACCGGCCGAGATAATTACGTAACCTGGTTATTTGCTATAGAAACACATCTACAGCAAGAGTAGTTGTGGTCTGCATAAAACCCCCCACATGTGTCATTGTGGACACAAAACGAGACACAAAGGCAAAATCTAAGATAAATTTACTAGTTGACTCAATAAATTACGTGCACATACAAGAGTGTAGTACTGCAAAATAAGTATGAGATAAATCTTGGTTGACACGCTGTGATGGGCTGCTGCATGATCTCTGTAATACTTCACATACTGCATGTTAAAACGTAGAGAAATATATGAGTAAAATAATGTTTACCGCTCACAAGCTCAGAAACATTGGTTTCGAAGTTGACGATGAATGGCTATTTACAGTGCTACTCTCCGGTCTACCAGAATCCTATCAACCAATGATTATTGCTATTGAAAGCTCCGGCATGAAGATACCTTCTGTTTCTGTGAAATCAAAACTATCACAAGATGTTAAACAACCTGAAAGTGACTCAACAGTATTGTCAGTCATCAAGAAAATTAAAAACAACCACAGAAACAAAGTAAGGGTCCACGGTGCTACACTTGTAACAAGTAAGGTCATAAAAGTCCTCAAATGCAAATCCAGAACCAAGAATGTTCAACAAAAAGCAAGTAGTTCATCATATGCTGCTGCGTTTGAGGCAACATCCAGCCAAAATGACCCATGGTAAGTGGCTTCCGATGCATCGTCACACATGACAAGACGTAAGAACATGCTTGAAAATATGACGGCTCCTGTCATACATAAAATCAGAGTCGCAAACAACAAAGTATAATCTGTGCAATGCTCAGAACAAGTGAGGTTGGACCATTATGACGATGAAGGTCAAAACAAAAAGGTGCTTTTTACAAAAGTATTATGTGTTCCTAAATTGGCAACAAATCTATTGTCTCTAAGTCAGATTATTTGCGATGGTAGCCAAATAAAATTTGACGGAACGAGCTGTGTTATTATGAAGAACAGAAGTGAGGTAGCATCTTCCTACTGTAGCTTTATGTTAGGGTCGACTGGAACAGTATTAGGATCAGCATAAGTCATTTCATTTCTGTTTAAAATTTGTTCCATATAATTACTAAAACTCTTTTCGGTGTAGAGTCGAATTTGGCATGCCAGCAGCAAGGGAATTGTTTTAACCCATATGGTGACTTGTTCAATTTACATACAGTAGAAATTTATAAGTAATAGCATTCTTTTGTTGATTTATTACATATATATTTTTAGTGTCTCCACGTTTTCTTGAGAGTTGCTATCGAGTACGCACGTTTTGACAACTTTCTGACAACTTAGTCAACTAATGTTGAAGTATTTCCGTTCTGGTTAATTGCTGATCTTATAATCGCGATACCGATTATAAAAAGAGGTTATTTTATACGACAAAGCATCGCAGAACCTGGAATCCTATTAACCATTATTTTTCTAAAAATCTAGTTTATAGTGCAACAAGGGCAACATAATTAAAAGGAACGCTTACGAAATTATAGACATTCAAGAAGTGAGACACGATTACTTGTTTTACTTATATGTTTCATACTTGCTTTAAAAATATATTAAAATCGTGGTAGTAACTCTCCATATGCGTTGAGTTGTAAATGGAGTTCTTAGGATGCTTTATTTAAATTTGCAATTTGTAATAAGAAATAATTTTTGAGGGTATTAGAGAGTTTGATGAATAACCCGAAAAGTTTTGACAATGACAGAATATGGAAGGGCGTGACAACTAAGTTGACTTATTAATTACTAGTCAATAATAGTTGATGTTAACAAAGAAATGGAAAGATCAACTATTTCTACACATTATTTCTTCTTCAACAATAACGCATACTTTAAGCTGGAATTTATATGCTAAATTACTGTCCATCCCATCTAAAAATTGTTCTGCAATCAGTGCACCAGAATATTCACCAGTTTTTCTTTTACATTTACGCAAATTTATTTTAGTTTGAGCCAAACCAACTTTTCTAGATAAACTACCGCCTAATCTGTTACACATTTCTAAATTTCAAACATATTACATTAAAATCTTTTATGTAAAGTGTAACTTTCGAAAATAATGTTGATTTATTTTTTTTTAAAAACTAATCACTTTACATTACAATCGTTATGATTATCTACAGTGGAAAACTTACTTGACAACTCCAGCCCAGTTAGTTCAGCAAACAATAAATCATGGCAGATTCTTTCAGATGCCTTTTAAAAGTCTGTATAAACAACATCAACCTGTAAATGATTTTCAAGAGCAACAACTGTCGAATTGTTATAAATAAGAAGGTTGGTCGCAGAAGATTTACATTTGCAAAATCCATGTTGACTCTCATTTATAATATTTTGGAACTATTTTGAAAATGAATTTTTTTGGATAATTATGGAATACAAAACATTTTTCATACAGGCCTAAATTTGTTACAAGTAAACTATCTCCATTCTTTAAGGTAGGTGTAATAAATGATTTTTTCTGTACATTAGGAATTAAAGCACATTTTAAAAACAAGTTAAATTCCATTTTTAGAGGCTTTGTTAATGATAATCCACAATTCATTCAATGCTGTAGAAGGAATATCATAAGGACCTCTATTACTAGATAAATCTGACTTCTGAGTTCATTAAAAACATCAATCTGGAAAAAATTATTATTATTTTTTGAAAATAAACCAAAATATTATCATGACAAAACGATATTGCTTAAATTTGTGTTTGCATTGAAAGCTAAAAAACGAAACAAACAGCTCACGTGTAAAGACTAAATACTTATTTCTTTTGTAGTTTTCGTCTTTTCAACTACGAAATTGTAAGTTACCAAATAATTGTTCAAGTTCAGTTTTGAAATCAAATTACATTTTGTACATATTCAGGTTCCAACAGCAATGAAGGCGATATGTTTATTAATCAAAAGTAAAACATACTTCTGTTGTCTGAAGAATATGCAATGCTTTAATACAATTCAATATACATAAATTTGAACACTAAGGAAATCGGGTATCTCTGGAAACGTCGGCAGACATTTGGTTTTTATTGAGATTTTCACTTAGCTTGTCTCTTTTCCGGACACTACACATAGTTCACACACATAGTTTATTGATTTAGTAACCGAAGTTACCAGCAACTCTCCTCTTTCGAATATGGTAACTGAATTGGTCTGAATTTAGTTAGTTACTAAATTCAGACAAATAAAAAAATTTGTTTACCTGGTTGGTAACCTTGGTTACCAATCCAAGAAACAACTGAATTA
The DNA here is from genome assembly GCF_024364675.1 of Aethina tumida. Taxonomy (NCBI): domain Eukaryota; kingdom Metazoa; phylum Arthropoda; class Insecta; order Coleoptera; family Nitidulidae; genus Aethina; species Aethina tumida. The sequence continues at coordinate 27,344,398 of NC_065435.1, forward strand.
AGTTTAGGTTTTCGTACTATAAACAGTTTAATAACTGAATTAGCGGTCATGAAATGAGTAAACAGCAAGCGTGCCTGCAAGAAGTTTGAGTGCTTCAGAGTCCTATTGGGGCCACACGGCACATCGCCAGTTTCATTTCAGAAGAAGTTCCTATTAAGAGACAAAAACCGTGAAATAAGAAAATGAAAAGGCGGCTCAAATCTAGGTTCGATTGTCAGAAAGACACAGCTAATTATTGTAAAGCCCCAGTTTTGATCGGCTGGATTAGAGTACATTAGAGTACCAATTAATTCTCTGTATCGTGTGGAGTCTTTGAACATTTTTAAATCTCTGTTAACTTTCTAAAATATATTTTTTTTGTTTAAGTGTTACTCTTTTCTTACTTTGGTTAATTTCTATTACAAAAAAAACCTAGTATTCTTTGATCTTCAATTTCTCAGCTAATTCTCTCTTACTTTCATTACCAGTTCGTTTTTCAGCAGTTCTTTTGTACTCCTTAAATTTTTCAAGAATTTCTCCTTTTGACATGAGAAAATACACCTTGCACCATCCACTATTATCGTCTATAAATGTTCGAAGATATCTTGATCCACCTCTGGTTCTAACTCGCTTTGGTCCGCAGATGTCTGAATGAACAATATTCAGTAACTGCTTACTTCTTAATTCTCTGGCAGTAAAGGGTGTCCTTGCATATTTACCTCATTGATATATGCCACACCACGTGGGTAATTTATCGTTATCCAATTTTATTTATACTTAATCAAATAATATAAAATATATAAAATAATTATTTCAAAAGTGCCATACATCTTTGGAAATCTCGCATCCTTTGATACTCTTGAGGTCCGATGGGCTTATGCATAGGATTATGTCCGCATTTACCTTTTTATCTTATTTACATCCACGTTTTAAGCGCTGATTCACTTTTTTTGTCACCCTGACATCTAACTGACTTTGATACTTCATTAACGAAATTCCAGGTATCGATTTTGGTAAGTAACGCCTCTACCTGAATCCGCCTCGTGTCGAAATTTTCTTTGGATAGAAGTTCAATTCTTGTACCACAGATCGCCATCTCGAGTCCCATGTTTCGATAGTATGGACCTACCTTATAACTCATCCTACATCTGAGAATTAAGCTTGTTTATTCTAATTATAATTTTAGAATAGTGCCGAAGTAATTCTTCCTTAAAATTTAATCTGTACTGTAATCAGTAAATGTGTTTCCTAAAAAATTATGTCGCATATATCTTTTAAGTACTTCTTTCCACTAACTAATTGGAGGTTAAAATTAATTAAATTAACCACAAAACTTAAACAAAGTAGTTTCATTTGGAAAGTTATATTATATTTAAATATTTGGGAACCACAATTATAGTCATTTAGTGTAAGTTGAAATATAAGGATGAAATTGATTCGGAACAGTTCTACCATTAAAGTTATTATAACTCATCTCGACATTTCTTTGCTCTGTCAATTTGTTGACACTGCGGATTCAAACGAATAGAATTATAATAAAAAATATAACTGAACCACAATTTGATGTAATATTAATACAATATAAGATCAAATCAAATTTACTTGAAAGAAGACAACGTGATTCCAAACCACATATTTCGAATTAGGTTTAATTGAATTAACCATAACTCTTGCCTATAATTGGACAGGCTGACATACATCATAAGGTGACGTAATCTTAGCAACATAAATGTTATTTTCTCTTATTTGACTAACAATCTTCCTTCGTTGCTACTGAAACATGAAAGATTGCAAAATATCACTCAATACAACACTCACTCCAAAATGTTCGTTTAATTTTGTAAGTACTAATTAATTAAAATTTTATTTATGTGTATATACATCAGGCAAGTTACTTGTTTTCAATTTCATCCCCCACGTCTCTTAGTAGCAAAATATATTTCTGCATTTAAGTATAAAGTTAATGAAAACAATTTCTAATCACATGTTAATTATCTGTCAGATTCACAGACAGTATTCCTTTGATGGAAAATAAATGTCGTCGAGACATCTACAACTGATTTGATGTCAGTGACTCGTAATCGGAACCTTCGGACAGTAGGTTCCTATTATTGTAACTGTTTAAAGATGTCACCTTTTTAAATCAAAAAATAATTCACGTAGTTGATTCTTTAAGCAAGAATTAGTGAGCGGCAATTTTCAACTAGGTACTGAATTTCTCTCTTTCACGTTTGGTTGGATTATTACCCTCAAACAACACTAAGATACCAATCTTTCTAATTTTGCTAATTTTATGTCAAAATTTATTTAGATTCCTCATGTCTAGATGACATGTTCAAATAATGACAACACAATTTATAAACAAAATCAAATCACAATTTTCTGTGTAAAAATTTGCAATCTTTGTTGAGTTGAAATTTATAATTAATAGCTCATTTGTAATTTTGATGAAATTTTCATCTACTTTAGTGCATATATATTTTAAGTGTCTCCACGTTTTCTTGAGAGCTCGTAACCGCTACGCAGGTTTTGACAACTTGCTGACAAATTAGACTACTTGGGCATGTTGGGGTATTTTCATTCTAATTAGTTGCTAATCTTATAATCGCGATTATAGGAACCTGGGATCATTTAAAGTAGTATTTTTCTAAAAAAACTACTTTACCGTGCAATAAGGTATAACATAACTGAAAAGAAAGATATACATTCAAGAGGTGACACACAATTTACTTGGTTTATCTATATGCTATATGCAGAACCTTAACATCTACCACATGTCTGATCGGTATTCTAAATAAATGATTTTCCAAGTAAATTGCGTCTCAATTCTTGACTCTGTTATAGTGTAAGCTTTATTTTCAAGAATAAGATATTTTTTCGCATTGTAAATTAAATTATATCAGCAGAATGCTACACAGTTAACTGTGACAGGAAAATAGCTCCTCGATTATTATTATAGGATCCTGCGTTCAGAATATCTCGACAATTTAGAAGAACAACTTTGTGTACTTGGTAAGGCCATTATAAAATCGTCCAACAAGCAAAATCTCCAACATCAGTTGACAGTTAGTTGTCAAAACACACGTACAGAACCAGAGTTCTCAAAAACTTATTATCTCGTTTTAAGAAATTATTAATAAATAATTTAATTATTTACTCCAAATAGTATTATTCAAGTCTTAACCGTTAATTTAAACCACACACATTTTCCATTTAAATTTGATCCACTGATGTTAATCATCAAATTTGACTTTCCTTAGAAATTATGTGTTATTCCTATAATTTTTGCAATACCCTCAAAAATTATTTCTTTTTACAGAATGCAAATTTAAATAAAGTATCTAAGAACTCCATCTACATCCCAACTCATATGGAGAGTTACTACCACGATTTTAACATATTTTTGAAGCAAGTATGGAGCATACAGGTAAAGCAAGTAAATTGTGTCTCACTTCTTGAATGTCTATAAGAGCATAAACTTTCATTTCAATTATGATATACCTTATTACAGATATTTTAGTAGAATACTGCTTAATAGGATACAAGGCTCCGCGATGTTTGATTATATATAATTACTTCTTTCCATGATCGGTATCGCGATTATATGATAACCGAATAAGCAGAACGAAAATACTACAACTTTAGTTCTCGATGATGTTGTCAGTGTTTTGTCAAAACATGCCTACTCCCAAGAAAATATGGAAACACTAAAAATATATATGCACTAAAGTAGATGAAAGTTTTAACAAAACTGCAACAGATAAATCTATTAATTATAAATTTCAACCCAACAAAGATTTCAAATCTTTATTTCCCCAGAAAATTGTGAAATAGAAATCACTATTTCATGATTTGGTTTATAAATTGTGTTAACATTATTTGAACTTGTCATCCAGACATGAAGAATCTAAATAATTTACGACATAAAATTATCAAATATGGAAAGATTGGTATATTAGTGTTGTTTGAGGGTGATAATTAAAGGTGAAGGAGAAAAATTCAGTGCATAGTTGAAATCTGTCGCTCACTTATTTAAGCTGAAAGAATCAACTACGTGAATTTACTGTTGATTTAAAAAGGTGAAATATTTAAACAGTTACAAAAATAGCAACTTACCGTCTGAAGGTTTAGATTACGAGCCCTGCAAGTCACTGAAATCAAATCAGTTGCAGATCTCTCGTCGACATTTATTTTCGACAGGTAATTAATATGTGAAACGAAATTGTTTTTGTTAACTTTGTTAATTTTATATTTCCATTAGAATAGATTGCTGCTAAGAGAAGTTTCAACTACTATAAGGTGAGGAATAGAATTGAAAACAAATAAAATTTTAATTAATTTGTAATTAAAAAATAAAACGAGTGAGTGTGTGATTGAGTGATATTTTGCAAACAAGTATCAATAGCAACGAATTGTTTGTCAAAAAATAAAATAACATGCCATAAAGAAACGTAATTACGTTTCTTTATGGCATATGTCAGAACCATGTAATTTATAAAAAAGTTGTCTTCTCTCAAGCATATTTGATTTGATTCTTACATTGTATTAATATAACACCCAATTGTGGTGAATATTCTGGTGCACTGATTGCAGAACAATTTTTAGATGGGATGGACAGTAATTTAGCATATAAATTCCAGCTTAAAGTATGCGTTATTGTTGAAGAAGAAATAATGTGTAGAAACAGTTAATCTTTCCATTTCTCTGTTAACATCAACAATTAATGACTAGTAATTAATAAGTCAACTTAGTTGTCACGCCCTTCCATATTCTGTCATTGTCAAAACTTTTCGGGTTATTCATCAAACTCTCTAATACCCTCAAAAATTATTTCTTATTACAAATTGCAAATTTAAATAAAGCATCCTAAGAACTCCATTTACAACTCAACGCATATGGAGAGTTACTACCACGATTTTAATATATTTTTAAAGCAAGTATGGAACATATAAGTAAAACAAGTAATCGTGTCTCACTTCTTGAATGTCTATAATTTCGTAAGCGTTCCTTTTAATTATGTTGCCCTTGTTGCACTATAAAGTAGATTTTTAGAAAAATAATGGTTAATAGGATCCCAGGCTCTGCGATGCTTTGTCGTATAAAATAACCTCTTTTTATAATCGGTATCGTGATTATAAGTTCAGCAATTAACCAGAACGGAAATACTTCAACATTAGTTGACTAAGTTGTCAGAAAGTTGTCAAAACGTGCGTACTCGATAGCAACTCTCAAGAAAACGTGGTGACACTAAAAATATATATGTAATAAATCAACAAAAGAATGCTATTACTTATAAATTTCTACTGTAAAAAGATTGCAAATCTTTACGCAGAAAATTGTAGAATAGAAATCAATATTTCATGATTTGGTTTAAAAGTTGTGTTGACATTATTTGAACTTGTCATCCAGACATGAGGAATCTAAATAATTTTCGTCATAAAATTAGCAAATATGGAAACATTGGTATCTTAGTGTTGTGGGAGAGTGATAACCCAACCAAAAGTGAAAGAGAAAAATTCAGTGCATAGTTGAAAATTGTCGCTCACTAATTCAATCTGAAAGAATCAACCACGTTAATTTACTGTTGATTTAAAAAAGTGAAATATTTAAACAATTACAATAATGGCAACTTTTTGTTTGAGGATTTCGATTACGAGTGCTGAAAAATCACGGAAATCACGAACTTTCAAGTTTCAGTAGCAACGAAGGAATTTTGTTTATCAAATAAAATAAAATAACATTTATGTTGTTAAGATTACGTTTCCTTGTGACATGTGCCACACGTTACAATATAAACAAAACGTCCAATGACCAATTAAACCATATTCGAAATATGTAATTTAGAAAAAAGTTGTCATCTTTCAAGTAATTTTGATTTGTTTCTTTCATTGTATTAAAATTACATCAAATTGTGGTTATATTTTTATTATATTTCTATTTGTTTTAATTGACAGTGTCATCAAATTGACAGAGAAAAGAAATATCGAGATGATTTTTCGATTTGTTATAATAACTTTAATGACAGTGATTCATTTATTTAATGACCACGTCACAAATCACATCTGTGTGTGAAAAGATATGGACAAATTGCACGTGTTGATTACCAGGAAACTTTTGCACAAACAATCAGTTCAATACGATAGTTACTATCTGTGGCTGTACAAAATAATCACAAAATCAAGTAACTAGACGTAAAGACAGCATTTTTATATGGAGAACTTGAAGACACCTATTTATGACTTAACAAGAAGGGTTGGATCATGACGAAAACATGGTATGTAAATTGAACAAGTCACCATATGGGTTAAAACAATTCCCTTGCTGCTGGCATGCCAAATTCGACTCTACACCGAAAAGAGTTTTAGTATTTATATGGAACAAATTTTAAACAGAATTGAAATGACTAATGCTGATCCTAATACTGTTCCAGTTGACCCTAACATAAAGCTACAGTAGGAAGATACTACCTCACTTCTGCTCTTCATAATAACACAGCTCGTTCCGTCAAATTTTATTTGGCTACCATCGCAAATAATCTGACTTAGAGACAATAGATTTGTTGCCAATTTAGGAACACATAATACTTTTGTAAAAAGCACCTTTTTGTTTTGACCTTCATCGTCATAATGGTCCAACCTCACTTGTTCTGAGCATTGCACAGATTATACTTTGTTGTTTGCGACTCTGATTTTATGTATGACAGGAGCCGTCATATTTTCAAGCATGTTCTTACGTCTTGTCATGTGTGACGATGCATCGGAAGCCACTTACCATGGGTCATTTTGGCTGGATGTTGCCTCAAACGCAGCAGCATATGATGAACTAGTTGCTTTTTGTTGAACATTCTTAGTTCTGGATTTGCATTTGAGGACTTTTATGACCTTACTTGTTACAAGTGTAGCACCTTGGACCCTTACTTTGTTTCTGTGGTTGTTTTTAATTTTCTTGATGACTGACAATACTGTTGAGTCACTTTCAGGTTGTTTAACATCTTGTGATAGTTTTGATTTCACAGAAACAGAAGGTATCTTCATGCCGGAGCTTTCAATAGCAATAATCATTGGTTGATAGGATTCTGGTAGACCGGAGAGTAGCACTGTAAATAGCCATTCATCGTCAACTTCGAAACCAATGTTTCTGAGCTTGTGAGCGGTACACATTATTTTACTCATATATTTCTCTACGTTTTAACATGCAGTATGTGAAGTATTACAGAGATCATGCAGCAGCCCATCACAGCGTGTCAACCAAGATTTATCCCATACTTATTTTGCAGTACTACTCTCTTGTATGTGCACGTAATTTATTGAGTCAACTAGTAAATTTATCTTAGTTTTTGCCTTTGTGTCTCGTTTTGTGTCCACAATGACACATGTGGGGGGTTTTATGCAGTCCACAACTTCTCTTACTGTAGATGTGTTTCTATAGCAAATAACCAGGTTACGTAATTATCTCGGCCGGTTAACTTTTCAATTAATGCCAATTGATTGTTTGCTGACAATTTAAGAACCCTTATTCCAAATGTTACGAGAAATCACCTTTCAATTGTCGTATTGACGTTTTAGGTTAACTTTATTACTTTTCTCAGTAAATAAGTCTTTCTGGGCTTAAAAGAATTTATTATTTCTCAAGAAAAATTTATATTTAAGAATTTAGTGTTAAAATTACAACTTAACTGTCCACAGGCGCACAATTCAAATTACAATTTTAACAGTTTATGTGTAGTTTCAGTGCACACCTGGTCATCGCATCAGTTACAATTGGCATCCCAAGAGGAGATGAAACATTATTTGTTTTAAGTTGTGTCAAAATTGTTCATTCTTTATAGTAGTGTAAGCTACATTGCGCTGTAAATTAGATTTTATTTAGAAGAATCCTTCAAGTAAACTAATTAGGGTTAACAAGACAGCATTAAGTTAACTAAGGAAAGCATATTATCAAATTTAGTACGCTGGGTCAGCTCCTGGAGTAATATTTATACGATACACATTCTCCACATTTTGGCAGATTGAAATAACCTCTTTCCGTAATTCGCCAAAGAGCATTATAGGATCGGATACCGAACAAAATAAAATTACACAAAGATCAGTTGTCAAGATTGTCAAGGAGTTGTCAAAGAATACGAACCGTATTCCATATCAGTCTTCACAATATTGCCAAACTAATTTAAGTGTTTCTTTTCTATGAAAACTTTTTTCTAAATGTTAGTGTATTGACCTTTTTGCTTTAATTCAATTCAAAATACATAAATTTGAACACTGAACAATTTCTAACATTATCTCAGTCATCTAAATCTTATCAATATTAAAATTTGCCCTAATATATTGTCACACCCGTGACTTATTGGGGGTTGGGGAGTAGCTCAGATAAACACCAGTACAGAATAAATACAATTTTATTCATAGTTTATATATAAAAAAACACATTACGAATTATCTAACTTACAGTAATAAGTAAGGGACCATCTTCAGGGCTGCTCTTGGGGTTCACTGGTATCCACCGGGCGACTCGTGACCTCTGTTTTAGTTCACACACTTCTGTCCCCCGTCATCTTTGACGCGCTTTTATTTATAGTCTGTTATTACAAAACATTACAATAGTTTATTGACACTAGTAAAGCGTGACCCAGATATACCGCTGAGTCTTGGCAAGTCAGCGGAATGTGTTGGTGCTGACAATGCCAATCAAGACATTATGCGAAAGCAATAATCGCACTAGGGGCAATGTTCGTATGTTGATGATTGAGGATTATTTATGTGTCCTATCGTCCCTACGTGACATGTCCCCCCGGCATCCTAAAGTTGGCCCCCAACTTTAAATTTCTATCCTACGTTCACAAGGTCCATATCACGTGATCACAAGATTATAAGTCCTTCCACACTAATTCTTCCTGTGGGTTACCACCTGGCTTCCCGGATTGCGCGGGCAAACAATTGTTCTTCTACACTTTCACACCAAGTCACTCTATCCTGGCCTGTCTCGGTCTGTCCACCTTGATTTGTCCTTTCGACTGGCTGTGGTACTGTGGTGAGTGTATTAGATTAGCTTGGTTCCGCTTCCGTGTTTTAGCCATACGATGGTGAACCCTAGGATTAGTTACTTCAACAAAATATTTTTCACGCAGTATGTTGTTTATGATTGACTTTACATTGCTGTTTATTATACACTATTAGTAAAACAAAACCTATTTAATTAATTATACTAATACTCTTTACGATCTTTACATTAATTTATATTTATCCGACACGTTCTTTGGTATTAGAACGTACAGAGTATTTAACTCGCGATATTCCATAATTGTTTTCTACTTACTCTTTTCCGTTATCCTCTTCCCCTTCTTTCGGTTTCACCGTCCATGGGTCGTGGTAGTTTAAAATTCTACTTACATGTATCACCTCTGGCATTACTAGCCTCACCTTTCCTAACCTCGTAATCTACTTCTGACACTTTCTTAGTAATATAATAAGGTCCAAACCATCTCAGCAGTAGTTTTTCACTTCGACCGACTTTTTTAACCGGTGTGAAAACTTTAACTTTATCTCCTATTGAGAACTCCACATGTCGATGGTCCTTGTCGTACCTCTCTTTGTCAAAGTTCTGTCTCTTCCTAATATTTTCCACCGCTTCACTCCTCACCGCAAGAGCCTTCTCCCTAATTTGTTCCGCATCAGTTGAGTTGCAGGTTTCCATCAGGTTCGCTTCGGTCGGTAGGATTGCTTCTCTGCCATAAACTAACATAAATGGTGAATACCTTGTTGTATCCTGTATCGCTGTGTTATACGCAAATGTCACGTGGGGTAAGTATTCGTCCCAGTCTGTCTGCTGTGTGTTTGTATACATCGACAACATATTCGCTAGAGTTTTATTCAATCTTTCCGTCAGTCCATTACAGTTTGGGTGGTAAGCAGTCGTGTACTGATTGTACGTTCCTAATCTGCTGACTACCTCCCTCACCAGTTCTGACCTAAAATTGGTCCCTCTGTCGCTTAAAAGATATCTTGGCGCTCCGTGTCTGGTTATAATTTTTTCCATTATAAATTTGGCTACGTTCCTTGCTTTACCATCCGGTAGTGCCTGTGTCTCCGCCCATCTTGTGGCGTAATCCGTTGCTACGATTATTACGGTGTTTCCTTTTTTGCTCTTTCGAAATGGTCCCAATATGTCGATCCCTACTCTTACGAATGGTGTTTCCACCGGTATGGGCTGTAAAAGTCCCGCGGGTTTCTTTCCTTCTAGGCCCTTCCTCGCTTGACAGTCTGGACATCCCTTGACGAACTTTTCTACATGTTTGCTTAGGGTTTCCCAGTAGTATCTACTTCTTATTTTATGTAGCGTTTTTGCTACTCCTAGATGTCCTGACAGTGGTTCCGAATGGTGGGAATGCAATATTTCTCCCACTAGGTGTTCCGGGATAACCAGCACATTTTCCTGGCCTGTTGACATGGGGTTGATTTTGTATAGTACGTTATCCACTAACCGAAAGTTTTTTGCTCTTTTTGCTGTTCCTATAGGGCTGTTTGACGGGTCCTCTATTGCTGATATGATCTCTTTCAGTCCAACATCCTTCCGTTGCTCTTGTGCCAGGTCCGTAGGCATTAGTAAAAACGTTGGGATGTCGTCGATGTTTTCCTCTGCTTCTTCTGGTGTTAGGACCGGGTTTCTAGATAGGCAATCCGCATCTTGATGTTTAGCGCCACTTTTGTGTACGATGGTGTAATCGTACTCGGAAAGTTTTAGTGACCATCTCGCTAATCTTCCTGTGGGATCCTTCAATGACCTTATCCAACATAGCGCGTGGTGATCACTAACTATCTTTACTGGTCTTCCGTATATCAGATGTCGCAGGTATCCTAGTGCCCATATCGCTGCTAGCCCTTCCAGTTCCGTGATTGTGTAATTCTTTTCCGCCTTGGACAGACTTCTGCTGATGTATGCTATTGGATGTTGGTTCTGATCTTCTCCTTTTTGTAGTAGAACAGCACCTATTCCTAGCTTGCTAGCATCCACATGTAGTTCCGTACCTTCGTTTGGGTTGAAGTGTTGTAGGACTGGTGCAGACAAGAGTTTCTTTTTTAAGGTTTGAAAAGCGTCCTCATGCTCCTCCAACCAGTTGAATTTGCCATCCTTTTTCGTTAACTCGTGCAGCGGTCTTGCGGTCGTGGCGAAGTTATGGATGAATTTTCGATAAAAGTTGCAAAGTCCAAGGAAGCTCTTGACATTATTCGGCCTAGGGAACTCTCGTATTGCTTGCAGCTTTGCGGGGTCTGGCAGTATTTCTTCTCTGCTCACTATGTATCCTAATAGTTCCACCTCTTCTTTAGCATAAGAACATTTACTGGGCTTAAGGGTGAGTCCTGCTTTTCTTAGACGCTGAAAAACTTTTTCCAATTTCTGTAGGTGTTCCTCCAATGTTCTACTAAACACTACGATGTCGTCCAGGTATATTAATACGTCCTTCCACTTCATGCCCTCGAATACTTTGTCGGCTAGTTGTTGGAATGTTGCCGGTGCGTTGCACAGTCCAAAGCTTAGGACATTGAACTCGTACGAACCATGTCCTTGTGCTACGAATGCTGTATACTGCTTTGACTCTTCTTCCAGCTTCACCTGCCAGTAACCACTAAACATGTCCAAGGTAGTAAAATACTGCGCGTCTCCGAGGTATGTGAGTATATCATCGATGACTGGGATTGGGTATGATGATTTTTTGGTGACGTTGTTCAATTTCCTGTAATCCACGCAAAATCTTGTAGAACCGTCTTTCTTCTTTACTAATACTACTGGGCTGGCCCACGGCGAATGGCACGGACGGATTATATTGTGATCCAACATCTCCTTGATTTGTTCGTCTATGATCTGTCTCTCCTTTGGGGATACTCTATATGGGCGACTTTTTATGGGCTCCGAGTTTTCTACTTCTATTCGATGCTTCGTTAAATTTGTCATTCCCATGTGTTTTGTGGCTTTAGAAAACACATCATTGTATGCAGCCAGTAAGTCCTCCAATTTATGTTTGAATTCTTCTTCCTGCAAATGATCCAAGTTGTGATCTTCTGACGTCACCCTGTCGTCCGTGTCCCTGCTGAGCAGTACTATGCCATCCTCGGGTTCTACTTTTCCTCTTGTATGTAAAAAGCCCACTGTCATTCCTTTCAGGATTTTTTCTCGCTGATGTCCTATGCACTCCACGCGCATCCAGTAGTCGCCTCGACGGTGGTGGATCTTATATTTTCTTCGAAGTCGTCTCTTTGTGAAGAATTTATCATTCTCCTGGAAGTTGTACTTTTTCATATTTACCCTTCTTCTGCCCTCCAGGTTTAGTTTAATGCGTTTCGTCTTGCCAGCCTCCAAGTACATATCCTCCTTAACCGTTACTCTAATACTATAACGGTCTGTATATTGTTTACTTGATTCTTCCTTTGTTTTTGTATCCAGTTTTTCCTTTCTCGTAATATCTTCTTCGACGGTCTCTTTTTTCTGTGTTCCTATACTCATAGTTAAGCCTAGTGTTCCTATGTTTATAGTACCTTGCTTCAGATTGATGGCGACATTGTTTTCAACCAGGAACTCCATTCCTAAAAGAAGCGGGTATGGCAGCTGTTTAATTACGTTGGCTACACAGGTCATATCTCTTCCTCCAATTTGTATCTTGATTTCTGCATTTCCTAAAACTGGGATTCTCTTACCGCCTGCTACCAACAATGCTCCTTTTCCGCTGCAGTCGAAACTTTTGACTACCTCTGCCGATACCACGTTCCTTTCTGCTCCTGTATCCACGATTGCTGATATTTTTTCATTGTTTATTATGCAAGGTATTGTTAAGATGTTGTATTGTTTTCTGTCGCCACACCCTCTATTTGCGAGGACGACGGAGGGTTCTAGTTTTGTCGTCCGCTTCCATTTGGGTGTTGATTTCTTTGGTGCGTGTTATAGTTTTCTGGGCACGAGACGGCATAGTGCCCTATCCTGTTGCATCTGAAACAGCGTGGTCTTCCATCGATGTTCCGTGTTCTTGGCGTTGGTACATAGTGTCTGTCTTGTAGTCTTGTCTGTTCTTGATTATAACTTCTGCTTGCGTGGTACCCTTGCCGCGGTGGTCCATATGAGCCCCTTTGGTTATAACGAGGTGGTGCGTAATGTGGTTCACTGTGATGTTGGCAATGGTTACATCCAAACTGTTGCGGTTCAGTGTTTCCAGTCGGACGGGCTTCTCTTGTTGGTTCACGTTGTACCACATCGTCTAACTTGTTGACTATTACTTTAAGTCTTTCCCAACTCATATCGTCATCCATGATCAGCCTATAACTGTTGTAGAATTCCCTGGCCATTCCTGTTTCAAAGAATTTCCTGAATTCTTCTATTCTGAATTGTTGGTCGTATTCGGCGAATAGTTCTTGTAGTTCAAAGTAGTAGGATTTAATAGACTGAGTTGGTCCCTGTTTTTTCTCATATAGTTGTCTTTCCTGGGAACGTTTCGACTCGTGGTTGCCATATTCTTTCAAGAAGTCCATCTTTACATCTTCCCATGTTTTATTCTGGTTGTCCTCGTCTATCTTGTACCGTTGGTACCAGTGGTCAGCCGCTCCTTCCAGAAATGTTCCAAAATAAGTCATTTTTAGACTGTTCGTCCACCCATTTGCCGTTGCCGTTCTTTCATAGCTTCTTATGTATACTGTTGCGTTCCCTGTACATGGGTTAAATGTTGGTGGGCAGAGGAATTTTGGTAGCGCCGGGATTTTGTCCGCTTTCAGGTTTTCGGCGATTGTTTCGTCCATATTGCTTCTTCTATTTTCTTCTCCTGCATTTGATAACTCCTTCTGGACTACTTCCTCCGCTGATTCGTCACAAGTTTCGAGAATTCGCTCCCGCGTTGTTGGAGTATTTACGGTTTCCCTACTAGGTGATCGGGACAGCCTTGAACTTCTTTCAAAGGGGTTTTAGGGTACGCCAATTTCCGTGCTGCGATATTTCGGTGAGAACTCTTCTTTGTCTGTTTCCGTTTGCACTGTTATTTTCAAAGCTGCTGAGGTGGCTCGGGTTACTACTTTATTTGCCATCAAAAAAAAATGTTAAGTACAGACCAGGAAAGGGAGGTTAGATTGTGCGAGTTGGCATTGTTTGTGAAGCGCTGCTGCTCCTGTTGGAACCTAAATTACTATTTTCCCTGTAAGAAAAACAACACAACCACAATTTTCCTACGAGTGTGCCGGCCGGGAACTAATTATGAGGAATTAGCCCTAACCGAAACCTTAGGCGCCTCCACCACATGTCACACCCGTGACTTATTGGGGGTTGGGGAGTAGCTCGGATAAACACCAGTACAGAATAAATACAATTTTATTCATAGTTTATATATAAAAAAACACATTACGAATTATCTAACTTACAGTAATAAGTAAGGGACCATCTTCAGGGCTGCTCTTGGGGTTCTCTGGTATCCACCGGGCGACTCGTGACCTCTGTTCTAGTTCACACACTTCTGTCCCCCGTCATCTTTGACGCGCTTTTATTTATAGTCTGTTATTACAAAACATTACAATAGTTTATTGACACTAGTAAAGCGTGACCCAGATATACCGCTGAGTCTTGGCAAGTCAGCGGAATGTGTTGGTGCTGACAATGCCAATCAAGACATTATGCGAAAGCAATAATCGCACTAGGGGCAATGTTCGTATGTTGATGATTGAGGATTATTTATGTGTCCTATCGTCCCTATGTGACAATATATTATTCTTTTCCTTGAAAAATATTACATTTTACCAGTGTGTGTTTATATTCGGATTCAAACTCAGATAAATAAACTATATGTAGTTTGAGGAGAAAAGACAAGCCAAGTGAAAATCTCAATAAAACCCAAAAGTCTGCCGGCGCTTCAAGAGGCCTTAAGATTAAAATATCGGAACTAGAGGATGAACTACAACGAATGAAAGTAAGTAATGCAGTAAGCTGTCTGCTAAACTACAGACACCTTCGGTAAATCCTGGAAATACTCTTACTTCTAACACCAATCCTTTCTCCCAACTAGCCACCCCACACCTCCAAAACGCAAGTTTTCCACGAAGTGGGTCACGCCTATAAAGGTGATATCGAAATCGTCTGATGATGACGCATCCCTGTGCTCACCGAAAGGACATGAAAGTACTGGAAGTCTTTATATCCATTATGGTCAAAAGCCAAAAGTGAATAATTGGAACAGTTTACCAGCATCTGGTTCTGATTTTTATTCCAATCATTGTGCATCAGTGGATATATTTTTAGTAACTGGAGATTGAAACCTGCCCCGAGTGAATTGGACTAATGATGAGTATAGTGTTTTCATGAGTTCTGAGGTTTACTCATTAAACTATCACTTGTCATTAGTTGATTGGGATTTACTTTTTAGCAATATGGATGTTAATGATTGTGAGCACAAATCTTATGAAATTTTATAAAATATGTTCCAACTTGATCTACCTGTAAAAATATTTAAGAACTATGTTTCTTAAGTTGTTCTATAAAGGGCTTATGACATTAACAATTCGTTATTCCTTTGCAGATATTTGAATTTCGTTGTCATAAACAAATTTGAATATTTTTCATAAAATCAAGTAGCACAAAAAGATTTCTTTATTTGGTTACCACCAAACTTTAATCAGTTCATATCGAAACGTACCTCTCTTATACATAATTTGTTTTCAGAATAAATTCAATAAATTAAGATTGAAATCTGAAAGTACGATGTAAAAGGCAAATGCTGGAAAGATTCTAGTGGCCCAAGAATTGGATTTAAATGTACGTATAATTTTCATCTGTATTCAAGATTTTTATAATTAATGATATATTTTATGCTAAAACACACACAATTAAATTATTTAATTTAAATAAAAAACAAATAAGCTATTTCGACGATTCGTTGGACATCAGGAATTGACACATTGACAGACTGATTACTATCATATAAATGAAGATGAAATGTGCTATGACAAAGCCACATATCGGGAAATATGAAAAAAAAAATCCAAGAAATCAAAAAAAGTACAAGCAAAAATCCCAATAAAGAAGAAAACAGCATTACCAAAAGTTCTACCAAAAAGGCTGAGGACTGGAATGTTACCGTTGGAGTTCCACATATCTGTCTGTGTATAAAGCAGGTACTTTCATTTTGAGAATTAAGCATGTTTATAATAATTATAATTTTATAATTGTGGCGAAGAAATTTTTCCTATTGTAATCTGTACTCTATGACGGTAAATGCGTTTCCTAAATAATTATGTTGTATATATTATAAATAATTATGTTATATATAGCTGTAAATCTTTCTACTGAAAAATTGGTGGTTGAAAAAATCGACAATGTGTCGAAACCATTTTATAACACCAAACTAAATTTTCGACTTAAGTTAAACTAAGTAATTTTATTTGTAAAGTTAAGTTATATTTAATTATTTGTGAATCTCATTTATAGTCTTCCAGTGTAGGTTGAAATATAAGGATGAGATTGATTCGAAACAGTTCTACCATCAACAATATTATAACAAATCGAAAAATCATCACGATATTCCTTTGCTCTGTCAATTTGCTGACACTGTGGATTAAAACGAATAGAATTATAAGAAAAGATATAACTGAACCACAATTTGGTGAAATACAATATAAGAATCAAATCAAGTTTTGCTTGGGAGAAGACAACTTTTTTGCTAAATTACATACTTCTGACATATGTCATAAGGAAACGTAATCTTAGCAACATAAATGTTATTTTATTTTTTGACAAACAATTGGTTGCTATTGAAACTTGAAATAAATGTCGACGAGAGATCTGCAACTGATTTGATTTCAGTGACTTTCAGGGCACGTAATCTAAACCTTCAGACAGTAAGTTGCTATTTTTGTAACTGTTTAAATATTTCACCTTTTTAAATCAACAGTAAATTCACGTAGGTGATTCTCTCAGCTTGAATAACTGAGCGACAGATTTCAACACTGAAATTTTCTTTTTCAACATTGGTTATCACCCTCAAATGATATACTAATCTTTCCATATTTGATAATTTTATATCGCAAATTATTTAGATTCCTCATGTCTGGATGACAAATTCAAATAATTTCAACACAACTTATAAACCAAATCATAAAATAGTAATTTCTATTTTACAATTTTCTGCGTAATATTGATTTGCAATCTTTGTTCGGTTGAAACTTATAATTAATGGCTTTATCATTTGCAGTTCTGCTAAAATTTTCATCTACTTTGGTGCATATATATTTTTGGTGTCTCCATATTTTCTTGACAGTATGCGTGTTTTGGCAACACACTGACAACATCGAGAACTAAAGATGGAGTATTTTCGTTCTGCTTATTCGCGATACTGATCATAGAATGAAGGTATTTTATACTACCAAACATCGCGGACCCTTGTATCCTATTAAGCAGTATTCTTCTAAATTATCTATAATAATAATAATAATAATAATATCATAATTGAAATGAAAGTTTATGCTCTTATAGACATTCAAGAAGTGAGACACAATTTACTTGCTTTACCTATATGCTCCATACTTGCTTTAAAAATATGTTAAAATCGTGGTAGTAACTCTCCATATGCGTTGGGATGTACATGGAGTTCTTAGGATGCTTTATTTAAATTTGCCATCTGTAAAAAGAAATAATTATTGAGGGTATTGCAAAAATTATCTTCAAAAATTGATTGAATGTATCATATTGTAGAAGAGATTGAAAAACACAGTGACCAAAGGTTTTTTTGAAAGAAAGAAAATAACGGAGCGATTTTTAATTAGGGATGACTCAATTTGATTATACGTCGATGTAGTGCACTGATTCAGTTAACCAAAGGGGCGGTATATATAACACGATATTGTACACTAAATACTCTCTGTACTATGTAATATTGTATAACTTTGATTAACTTTTGATATATATACAAATCGGAATTCTTTTTTACAGTTTTGAAGACATCTTGGTGTTTTGATAATATATCATATGCCTAACTTTACTTAAATGAATTTTAATATGATTGGTAATATTTTGATTCAGCAAAATTAAAGCCCACGGGAATTTTTCATATGACTTGATTTTCGAGAATTTCATGACGAATTAACACTATTTGAAATCAGAGCTCTAAAATAGATATATTTTGTTATTAGTGTAACTGTTCCAATATGATTGAATAAATGCAACAAATTATGTAGCTAAGGGAAATCAAATTTAAAAAACAATACAACACTTATTGTAAATTAGCAACTGTTATTTACAATTGTTCCTACAACTTAATTTGAAATATTAACAATTTCAACATTCAAGAGATGCTGTGAAACTTGAGAACACTAGGTATCTCATCATTCAAAAACTCAACAACTACAAACACGCCATCAATTTATTTCAGATGTAATTCATAACACATAATTTCTTAAAAGAGTCAAATTTGATGATTAACATCAATGGATTGAATTTAAATGGAAAATGTGTAGGGTTTAACATAATGGTTAAGGCTTGAGTAATACCATATGGAATAAATAATGAAATTATTTACTAACAATTTCTTAAAACAGGAGAATAAGTTTTTGAGAACTCTGGTCCTGTACGTTTGTTTTGAAAACTAACTGACAACTGATATTTCAGTTATTTCATTTTGCTTGTTGGTCGATTTTATATTGGCGATACCAAATATAGAAAGATGATATTCTAAATTGTCGAGATATTCTGAACACAGGATTCTATAATAATAATGGAGGAGCTATCCTTCTGTGACAGTTAACAGTGAAACATTCTTCTGATGCAATTTAATTTACAATGCGAAAAAACATCTTATTATTGAAAATAAAGCTTACGCTATAACAGAGTCAAGAATTGAGACACAATTTTCTTAGAAAAGCATTTATTTGGAATACCGATCAGACATGTGTCAGATGATGATATTCTTCCAGGTAAATAGAAAGGAAGAAGAACTGCCTTCGTTGCTATTGAACCCAGATTATGTACAAAACTATTTTTTGGTAAATTTACCTTCTAAACTTGTTCATTTAGTTATTGCGAAGAGCACAAAAAACTTTTATTTATCTTCTAAAGGGTTCTTATCCCATCAAATAACATTCGCAAAGTTCAATTTATATTGTGCATCACAATCTTCAAGTTTTGATTCACCACCACGATTTGAACTTTATTTTAAAGCAAGTATGGAGCATGTAGGTATAGTAAATTGTGTTTCACCTCTTGAATGTTTATAAAGATTTTTTAGAAAAATACTAATTAATAGGATCCCAGGTTCCTAGAATCGCGATTATAAATCAGCAACTAAGGCCAAGTTGTCCAATTTGTCAGCTCTCAAGAAAACGTGGAGACACTTAAAATATATATGCACAAACGTAGATGAAAATTTCAACAAAATTACAAATGATAGAGCTATTAATTATAAATTTCATCTGAACAAAGATTGCAAATCAGCAAATTGTAAAGTAGAAATCACTTTTTCATGATTTTGTTAATAAAATGTGCTGACATTATTTGAAGTTGTCATCTAGAGATGAGGAATCTAATTAAATTTTGACATAAAATTAGCAAATTTGGAAAGATTGGTATCTTAGTGTTATTAGATAGAAAAATTTCAGTACCTAGTTGAAATTTGCCGCTCACAAATTCTTGCTTAAAGTATCAACTAGGTGAATTATCTTTTGATTTAAAAAGGTGAAATATTTAAACATTTACAATAATAGCAACCTACTGTCTGAAGGTTTCGATTACGAGTCACTGAAATCAAATCAGTTGCAGATCTCTCGTCGACATTTATTTTGAATCAAAGAAATACTGTCTGTGATTCTGCAGATAATTAACATGTGAATAGAAATTATTTTTGTTAACATTGTTAACTTTATACTTAAATGCCGATATATATTTTGTTGCTAAGAGAGGTGAGGGATGTCGTCTTTCAAGTAAATTTGATTTGATCTTACATTATATTAATATTACATCAAGTTGTGGTTCAGTTATATTTTTTGATATAATTCTATTCGTTTGAATTCACAGTGTCAACAAATTGACAGAGCTAAGAAATATCGAGATGAGATGAGTTATACTAAATGGTAGAACTGTTCCGAATCAAATTCATCCTTATATTTCAACCCACACTAAATGACTATAAATGTGATTCCCAAATATTTATATATTATATAACTTTCCAAATAAAACTACTTTGTGTACATAGGTACTTAAAGAAGTTATGTGGTTAATTTAATATAAGTTTGGTTGTTAATAAATGGAGGTACTGAGTTATATGGAACATATTTTTTTAGGAAACACATTTAGTGATTACAGTACAGATTAAAATTTAAGGAAAAATTACTTCGGCACTAATCTAAAATTATAATTGCTATAAACAAGCTTCATTCTCAGATGATAGATGAGTTGAAACCTAGATCCACACTATGGAAACATTTCCATAAAATGAAAGTACTTGCTATATACAGAGATAGATATGTGGAACTCCAACGGATACATTCCAGTCCTCAGTCTTTTTGGTAGAACTTTTGAATACAGTTTCTTGGTTATGATGTTTTCTTCTTTATTGTGATTTTTTTTTGTACTTTTTTCGGATTTCTTGGATTTTTATTCATATTTCATAGCCTCAGAGAAAATATTTGCCGACGTCGTCAGGTTTTGTCGTGGCTCATTTCATCTTCATTTATATGATGGTAATGGCCTTTCCATGTGAACGTAACTCGTCGTGCCCAACGAATCGTCGAAATACTTTAAAAAAGATATATAAAATTAATATTAAAGATTAATTTTATTATATATACCAATTTTATTTGTTTTTCATTTAAATTATATAATTTAATTGTGTGTTTTAACATAAAATATGTCATTAATTATAAAAATCTTGAATACAGATGAAAATTATACTTACATTTAAATCCAATTCTTGGGCCACTAGAATCTTTACACCATTTGCTTTTTGCATCGTACTTTAAGATTTCAATCTTAATTTATTCTGAAAACAAATTAATTAGGTATTAATGTGTTGTTTTAAGGAGCGTCATATACATGAAAGTTCTTATTGTTTGTTTAGTTGGGATTCCTGTAAGTAAATTAATGAATTTAGACAAAAATATTACCTAAAAATAACAGTTTGATACGATATGTTTCATTTCTAGCATTACTATACACAAGTATTTCTTCCGATTATCATTTCTAATGAGGCAGGGACTCATTAATAAAAGCGAGAATATTTAACTAATAATTTTGAATTGAAGCGTAGGAGCAACTTCAGAGAAATGTGGTTCGTATGAAATGTTTGAACTGATTAAAGTTTGGAGGTAAACAAGTAAAGAAAACTTTTTGGTCTTCCTGATTTTATGAACAAAATTGAAATTTGTTTATGGGAACGG
Source organism: Aethina tumida (assembly GCF_024364675.1). Taxonomy (NCBI): domain Eukaryota; kingdom Metazoa; phylum Arthropoda; class Insecta; order Coleoptera; family Nitidulidae; genus Aethina; species Aethina tumida. The sequence goes on from NC_065435.1 coordinate 27,365,757, forward strand.
AATTCAAATGTCTACCTATGAATAACGAATAGTTCATTTTATAAGCTCTTTAGAGAACAACTTAGGAAACTTAGTCTTAATTTTTTAAAATGTAGATAAAATAGGAACATATTGTATAAAATTTCATAAGACACAATCAACCAATGATAATTGATAGTTTAAAGTGTAAACCTCAGTACTCATGCAAACACTATACTTACTCATCATTGGTCCAATTCACTCGAGGCAAGTTATGTTAGAATATCTAGACATCGTGTATAACGGTTGTGATGACAACGGAGAATAAAAACAATAGAAGAGCGTAGTTATAGAAACAGAGTTAAGTTGTAAGAGCAGAGTTAGTTGTATACAGCCCACCAATGTTGTAAGATAGTCAATAAGCGTTTTACTGAGTACCTTGCATTATCATTCCACGTCGCCTTGTAAGCAGGCATGTTCTAACTATTAACTTTTGTGTTTTGACCTTAATGGAAACAAATACTTCCAGTGCTTCCATGTCCTATCGGTGAGCACAGGGGTGCGTCGTCAGGATTTCGAGAACACCTCCATACGCAGACAGCTTACTGCATTACTTACTTTCATTCGTTGTAATTCACCCTCTAGTTCCGAGATTTTAATCTTAACGTCTAGTTTTCGGGTACCTCTTGGCTTATCTTTTTCGTGGACTCTACACATGGTTTATTGGTTTAGTAACCGAGGTTACCAGCCAAATTAACGACTCTTCTCTTTTGTCTGAATATGGCAACTCTTATAACTAAATTCAAACAGAAGTACGAACGTTATGTCTAACTCCATTTGGGGGTCTGATGTCGGTGTGGCGCTTTGCCGAATTTTGCTGCTGTTACTTACTTTAGATAGTTAACTCTTTCGGAACTTGGAACGGAGTCGTGCTCAGGGTTTACCGGGCGGTTGACCTTTCTTTCTGCCAATAGAACCTGGATTTGAACCGCCTTTTCCTTTCCATCTTTCAAGGTTTTTGTCTCTTAGTAGGAACTTCTTGTAGAACGGAACTGGCGATGTGCCGTCCGGTTTCAATAAGATTCGGAACCACTCGACTTTTGCAGGCACACTTGCTGTTTTCCCATTTCATTATCGCTAATTCGGTTATTAAACTGTTTATAGTACGAAAACAAAAATTTAATTCAGTTGTTTCTTGAATTGGTAACCAAGGTTACCAGACAAGTAAACAAATTTTTCATTTGTCTGAATTTGGTAACTAACTAAATTCAGACAAAAAGGGACACTAAATAAAAACAAAAATATCACTACAAACACTTTTGAAAACTGAGGTGTGAGTGTGATGAGATTAAAAGTCGATGTTACAAGAACACTAAACGTTTATTATATTATTACAAAGTGTGCACTCGGCTAGAAACGTCAAAGACTAAAAACTAAGAACTAAAAACCCTGCGTAGCATGACGCTTGCGTTAGGGCATCTATACAGAGGGGTTCCAATTATCAATGTGCAATTTCATTCCTTAACAAACTCTTTTCCGTAGTTGCCACTCAAATTTGGATAAATGACGATTGTTACCGCTGCCATTGGTAACGACAGAAAGGTCTCTTATTGTTAGCGACTTTTGTCAATTGTTCAAAGTGCAACCAGGGAATATTGTTGATAGTAACAATTTTTGTTTGAGTTGTTCGTCCTTCCTCTGTCTGAATTTAGTTATAATAGATACCATAATCGAAAGAGAAGAGTTGTTAACGCTAATCCCAAATCTTTATCCCAACCAGCCACCCCCACTCCTGCAAAGTCTTCCAGCTCCAAAACTCAGGAACTCGGTCACCCCCAAGGAGGTGATGTCGAAATTGTCTAACTACAATGCACCAGTTATGGTTCAGTGTTCAAATTTATGTATATGGAATTGTATTAAAGTATTTTAGACCAAGTACACTAAGAATTGGAAGGGACTTCTCATAGAGAAGAAACTTTTAAATTGGTTTGGGAGAAAACAGCGCTAATGATTAGCCGTCTCAGATCTCAGTTTCGGTTAATATTTTTTGACAGCTCATTGACAATCTTGGCAACTGATCTTTGTGTAATTTCGTTTCGTTTGGTGTCCAATAATATAATGCTCTTTGGCGAATTACTGAGAGAGGTTATTTCAATTTGCCAAAATATGCGGAAAGTAGGAAGGTCCTAATTATGTGATGTGAATTTATAAGTTTAACAATATTGAAAAAAAGCAGCTAAAAAAGATGTTTAAGTTTTATTATTATCTTATCAAAGAAAATATATAAAATTTCGCCTTCATTGCTGTTGAAACCTGAATATGTACAAAATATCATTTGATTTCAAAACTGATCTTGAACACTTATTTGGTAACTTCTTACAATTTCGTCATTGAAAAGACAAAAACAACAAAAGAAATAAGTATTTACACTTCGTTAGCTGTTTGTTTCACTTTTTAGCCTTCAATGCAGACACAAATCTAATATTTTTGTTTATATTCAAAACGTAATTATAATTTTGTCCAGATTGATGTTTTCAATGAACTCAGAAGTCTTGATTTATCTAGTAATAGAGGTCCTTATGATATTCCTTCTACAGTATTGAACGAATTGTGGATTCTCATTAACAAAGCCTCTAACAATGAAATTTAATATGATTTTAAAATCTACTTTATTTCCTAAAGTACGTAAAAAATCATTTGTTATACCTACCTTAAAGGATGGAGATAGTTTACTTGTTGTTTACCAAGATTGTCCAAAAAAATCATTTCCAAAATAATTATGCCATAGTTCCAAAATATTATAAATGAGAGTCAACATGAATTTTGCAAATATAAATCTTCTGCGACCAACCTTCTTATCTATAAACTCTCGACAGTTGGTGCTCTTGAAAATCATTTACAGGTTGATGCTGTTTATACAGACATTTAAAAGGCATTTGATAGAATCTGCCATGATTTATTGTTTGCTAAACTAAATGGGCTGGATTTGACAAGTAATTTTTCCACTGTAAATAATCATAACGATTGTAATGTAAAGTGATTAGTTTTTATAAAAAAATTAATCAACACCATATTCGCAAGTTATACTTTAGATAAAAGATTTTAATATAATGTGTTTGAAATTTAAAAATGAGTAATAGACTGGGCGGTAGTTTTTCTACAAAAGTTGGTTCGGCTCAAGCTAAAATGACTTTGGGTAAATGTAAAAGAAAAGCTGGAGCATATCTTGATGCGTTTGCCCACACATTAAAGTAGCTTTTTACACAAATACTGCTGTAGGATCCCAGGTTCTGCGATGTTTTGTCGTATAAAATAACCTCTTTCCATAATCGGTATCGCGATTATAAGTACAGCAATTAAGCAGAACGAAATACTCTCACATTAGCTGCCAAAATTCCCAGAGTTGTCAAAACGTGCGGACTCCTTAGGAACTCGTTAGGAATATTTAAACAATTACAATAATGGCAACTTGATGCCATTATTGTGGAGATGTCGATTACTGTTCCTGAAAGTCACGGAAATCAAATTAGTTGCAGATCTATCGTCGACATACAAAAACTGTCTGTGATTCTGATAGATAATTAACATGTGAAAAGAAATTGTTTTTGTTAACTTTGTTAACTTTATATTTCCATTAGAATAGATTGCTGCTAAGAGAAGTTCCAACTATTATAATTTAGTTTGAATATGTGATACATACGACGTGAGGGATGAAATTGAAAACAGGATAACTAGATGTATATACACATAAATAAAATTTTAATTAATTAGTAATTACAAAACTAAACGAACATTTGGGAGTGGGTGTTGGACTGAGTGACATTTTACGAACTTTCAAATTTCAATAGCAACGAAGGAATTTTGTTTATCAAATAAAAGAAAATAACATTTATGTTGCTAAGATTACGATTCCTTGTGACATATGCCAGACCTTAAAATATAAACAAAACATCCAATGTCCAATTGAACCTTATTCGAAATATATAATTTAGAAAAAAGTTGTCTTCTTTCAAGTAAATTTGATTTGTTTCTTCCATTTCTTCTTTTATTGATGAATCTTGGTCCTGGATTTGCATTTGAGGACTTTTATGACCTTACTTATTACAAGTGTAGCACCCTTACTTACTTTGTTTCTTGTGGTTGGTATTGTTGACTGAGAATACTGTTGAGTCACTTTCAGGTTGTTTAACATCTTGTGATAGTTTTGAATTCACAGAAATAGAAGTTATCTTCATGCCGGAGCTTTCAATAGCAATAATCATTGGTTGATAAGAGGACTCTGGTACACCGGAGAGTAGCAATGGAACTAGCCATTCATCGTCAACTGCGAAACCGATGTTTCTGAGCTTGTGAGCAGTACACATAATTTTGCTCACATATTTCTCTACGTTTTGACATAGAGTAAGTGAAGTATTATAGAGATCACGCAGCAGCCCATCACAGCGTGTCAACAAAGAGTCATCAAATACTTATGAAAACGTATCCCATACTTCTTTTGCAGTACTACAATGACACATGTGGTGGGGTCTATGCAGTTCCACAACTACTCTTGCTGTAGGTATGTTTTTAGAGCAAATCGCCACGTTACGTAATTATCTCGGCCGGTTAACTTTTCAATTAATGCCAATTGATTGTTTGCTGACAATTTAAGAACCCTTATTCCAGATGTTACGAGAAAACAATTTTCATTTGTCGTATTGACGTTTTAGGTTAACTTCATTACTTTTCTCAGTAAGTAAGCCATTCTGGGCTTCCCTGGGCTCTTCTGGCTCCATAACCTGTTAATTTTTCTTAAAAGAATTTATTATTTCAGGAGAAAAACTTATATTTAAGAATTTAGTGTTAAAATTACAACTTAACTGTCTACAGGCGCACAATTCAAATTACAATTTTAACAGTTTATGTGTAGTTTCAGTACACTCCTACAGGTCATCGCATCAGTCACAATTGGATTCCCAAGAGAAAATGAAACATTATTTGTTTTAAGTTGTGTTATAATTTTTCATTCTTTATAATAGCCTAAGCTACATTGCGCTGTAAATTGAGAAGAATGTTTCAGGAAAACTACTTTGGGTTAACAAGACAGCATTAAATTAACTGAGGAATGCATATTATCGGAATTTGTAAGCTGGGTCATCTCCTTGATTAATATTTATATGATCCCATTTTTCGCACATTTTGGCAGACTGAAATATCCTCTTTCTGTAATTCGCCAAAGAGCATTATAGGATCGGACACCAAACAAAACAAAATTACACAAAGATCAGTTGTCAAGATTGTCAGTGAGTTGTCAAAAAATATGAGCCGAAACTGAGACTGAGACGACTAGCCATTAGTGCTACCAAATAATTCCATTCAATTAGAAACGTTAAATAATTACTTTAATGACAAGGAGTTTATTTTCTATGAGAAGGCTCTTCTAATTCTTAAGGTACTTGGTCTAAATTACTTTAATACAATTCAATATACATAAATTTCAACACTGAACCATAAATGGTGGGGTGCGTCGTAGTTACACAATTTCGACATCACCTCCTTGGGGGTGACCGAGTTCCAAGAAGTTTTCTGAGTTTTGGAGCTGGGAGACTTTGCAGGAGTAGGGGTGGCTAGTTGGGACAAAGATTTGGGATTAGCGTTAGGAGTAGGGGTACCATCAGAGTTTACCGATAGCATCCCTAGTTTAGACGACAAAGCTGTGTAAGCACTCTTTCACTCTCTGTATCTCACCTTCACTTAGCTTTTCTTTTTTCCGGACCTTACACATAGTTTATTGGTTTAGTAACCGAGGTTACAAGCCAAATTAACAACTCTTCTCTTTCGATTATGGTAACTTTTATAACTAAATTCAGACAGAAGAAGGACGAACAACTCAAACAAAAATTGTTACTATCAACAATATTCCCTGGTTGCTACCTTGCCCATACTTTGAATAAAAGTCGCTAACAATAAGAGACTTTTCTGTAGTTATCAATGGCAGAGGTAACGATCGTCATTTAACCAAGTTTCGGTAGCAACTGCGGAAAAGTGTTGGTAGTGACATTTTCGTTTTTATTTAGTGACCCTATTAAAGTTCCTATTAAACGACAAGAACAGTGAAATAAGAAAAGGAAAAGGAGGCTCAAATCCAGGTTCTATTGCAGAATGGAAGGCGGTACCACATCCAACGACACAGCTAATTATTGTAAAGCCGGTTATATTAGAGTATATTAGAGTACCAATTAATTCTCTGTATCGTGTGAGGTCTTTGAATGGTTTTAAATCTCTGTTAAATTTTGAGTTGCAGTCATACAGTGTTTTAATTGGATTGCAATCCACCATTCTGAATTTCTCTAAAACATATTTTTTTTGTTTAAGTGTTACTCCTTTCTTACTTTGGTTAATTTCTATTCTAAAGAAAAACCTAGCAATCTTTGATCTTCAATTTCTCAGCTAATTCTCTTTTAATTTCATTACCAGTTAGTTTTTTGAGAGCTCTTTTGTACTCCTTAAATTTTTCAAAAACTTCTCTCTTTGACTTAAGGAAAAAACCTGGAACCACCTATTATAATCATCTATTGATGTAAGAAGATATCTTGATCCACCGCTGAATCTGACTCGCATTGGTCCGCAGATATCTCAATGAACAATATTCAGTAACTACTTACTTCTTCCTTCTCTGTCAGTAAAGGGTTTCCTTGCTTGCTTACCTCGTTGACATTGTCACACCACATGGATAATTTATCATTATCCAATTTATTACCGTGTACCAGTCGCTTTCTGTACAAATCCTGTACGCCTTTGCAATGTAAGTACTGTAGTTGTCTATGCCACAGGAAATTAATAGTTAAATATTCTTTCTTTATTAATGAGGTTCTGTTAGAGCATTTGTCAACATTGGCAACGTCTCTTGCGCAACCCCCTCCCCTTAGTTAATTAGGGTGAATTAGCTTTAAGTCAGCTCGAGAGCAACACACAACGTTCAGATGCTCTGAGCAATATAAACAGAAAAATCACAAACACAAAACATACAAAACATTGGTCCTTCGAGCAGAAACTATTACACATACAAAACATTGGTCCTTCGAGCTGGATTTACGTGTACAAGATTAGCAAGAAGCAAGGGCGAACGGAAAACACCTGTTCAACACACAGAAGAATACGTGGCGATAAGTTCCGTCGTACCGAAAACAGCAATTAGTGTTCAATTGGCAACGGTTCCAGTTGAAATAACCAGTGCAGGCAAGTCAAGTTTGGATTTATCATCGATTCCAGAAGAATTGCAGCAAAAGGAAGTCTAATCAACAAACATAGCAACATCAAGGTAATTTCAAAAACATACCAGGGTTTCAAGTCAAAAGGGCCTGCATTGCACGTGTCCACAATCATTGGTTTCAAGTCGAAAGGCCTGCGTAACACGTGTCTACAACCACTTGAGTCTTTGTTTCCCATCTACTACCTGCATGCACATTTGCCAATTTAAAAAATTCTTTACATTTGAAAAACAAAACGATCACAATGTCTACTGAAAGCATTAAGAAATTACAATGTAAACGTCGTACAATCAAAGGCAAGCTGACCAGGTTGCAAAATTACGTAAACTCTATAGACACCGCAATCATTAATGACGAATTAATAGCACAATTAAGAATTCGTTTGGAAAAACATTCGTGTATATTAGATGAATTTTCTTCCATTTGTACAGAAATATACTACCTCGAAGATAATGAGGATAGTTCTGAATTGGCGGAGTTTGAAGATTCATTCTATGACGTTACAACAAAAATTACTAGATTAATCAACGATTATACCATAAATAATCAAACACAATCGAATACGTCATCATCAGATACAGTCGCGAGCAATCCAATTACAGGTATAAAATTGCCTACAATAAATCTACCTTGTTTTAAGGGCCACTACGACGGTTGGCTAGAATTTCGCGATGCATTTAAGTCATTGATACATGCAAATCAATCTTTGTCCGACGTTCAAAAACTTTATTATTTGCGCTCGTGTCTTCAAGGGGATGCTGCTCGAGTCCATTGAAATTACTGCATATAATTATGATATTACTTGGCAATTGTTAGAAGATAGGTTCGAGAACAAGTCCCTAATAATTCACAATCATATTAAAGCCATTTTCGATCATCCAAATGTTACAAAGGAATCACATGTTCAATTGCGAGATCTCTGCGACTCTGTGACAAAAAACTTGCGTGCTCTAAAATCTTTGGGCGAGCCGACAGATACGTGGGATACTCTTATAATTTACATAATCGCAACCAAAATGGACGATATTACCCGACGCGAATGGGAGATCGTCAACAACAACTCACAAATTCCAAACATGGCGGATATGTATAAATTTCTAAAAGGGCGTTGTGAGCTTTTAGAGAAACTGGAACATGAAAGGTCTAAAAAGCCAAAAAACAAACCATTCAAATCAAGCGCATATGCCACTGTGTCTGTCAAGGTCAGTTGTTATTATTGTAAAAAGGATCATGCAATTTACAACTGTAATAAATTTAAAGGGCTCTCAATAAATGACCGTATCTCAGAAACTAAAAGGCTTAAGCTGTGTCTAAACTGTTTAAGACAGGGACACAACACAAAAACATGCCATTCATTTAGTTGTCGAAAATGTGGCAAAAGGCATAATACCTTACTACATATTGAGACACATGTTGGCAGTGAAATTGTCACTGACACTGAAGTGCCAGTTACCATTGTCAATCACTCGGTGGCAAATGAACAAAGGCAAGTCTACTTGTCAACAGTCTTAATTCATGTAACAGATGCACAAGGCAACAATCAAGTTCTACGTGCACTACTTGACAACGGGTCCCAAAGTTCATTTGTGACTGAAAGGGCTGTTAAAATGTTAAATTTAAATAAACACAAAACCCAATTTAAAATTTCTGGTGTTGGTCAAACTATATCGGAGATTCAATATCAAACAATACTCGACATTTCTTCTGTTCAAGGTTCATTCAAAACATGCGTTTCATGTTTAATTATGAATAAGATCACAGAACCCATACCTTCTACTACAATGCCAAAATATAACTTTACACTTCCAAGTCGTATTACTTTGGCAGATCCTACTTTCAATATATGCAATGATATCGACATCCTATTGGGTGCCGACATATTTTGGAAGGTTCTACTGCCTGAGCGTGTTTCACTGGGAAAACATAATCCTATGCTGCAAAATACGTCCTTTGGGTGGATCGTTATAGGAGGTTGGAGTAAAGGGAATCAGAGGCATTCAGTCAATTGTTTAGTCGTAAACAAAACTGATGAAATCGTGAAGCGTTTTTGGGAAATAGAGGAAATAGGTGATTCGTATCAAATATTTAATGAAAGGGAACAGTTTTGCGAGAATCATTTTAAAGATCATTATGAGCGCGACTCGTCTGGCAGATTCATTGTACAAATTCCGTTTAACGACAAAAAAGGTCAGCTAGGCGAATCAAGGCAAGGAGCATTAAATAGATTTCAGTCGCTAGAAAGAAAATTAGCGAAAAATAGCCATTTAAAACAAAGTTACGATGAATTCATGCAAGAATATATCGACCTAGGACACATGAAACAAGTCGAGGATGTAGGTGATGAGAAGATTGGTACTCAATATTATTTACCTCATCATGCGGTTTTAAAAGAATCAAGTTTGACAACAAAAATACGTGTTGTATTTGATGCGTCGGCCAAGACAAGTAGCGGTCTCGAAAGACCGCTACTTGTCTTGGCTAAATGATGTTCAATGCAGCGGCCCGACCATACAAAATGAGTTGTTTTCCATACTATTGAGATTCCGAATTAATCAATATGTTCTCACAGGAGATATATCAAAAATGTATCGTCAAGTTCTGGTTCATTTTGATGAACGATGCATGCAAAGAATATTTTGGAGATTCAACAAAAATGAAGCAATACAAACCTATGAGCTGGCAACCGTAACTTACGGCACAGCATCAGCACCATTCTTAAGTGTTAGATGTTTGAAACAATTAGCTATGGATCACTCAACAGAGTTTCCCGAAATTAGCAGGATCATTGAGAATGATTTCTATGTAGACGATGTGATTACGGGTGCTAATTCAAAGGCAGAGTTACTGCGCATTCAGCGAGAACTGTCAAACATCTTACAACGGGGCAAGTTCGAACTGCGCAAATGGTTGTGTAATGATTCAGAATTGTTATCTAAATTTCAAGTAAATAACAATTTAAATGTTGGATTAATTCATTTGGGACCAAATGACAATAATAAGACGCTTGGTATACTATGGAATGCTTGTAACGACATTATTCAATTTGAAACAAGTCAGCTTAAATATTCTCAACAATTTCCAACCAAACGTTTCATTTTGTCAACAATAGGTCAAATATTTGATCCTTTGGGATTGATTGCACCTGTCACAATTTTGGGAAAAATCCTTATTCAAAAATTGTGGTTACAAAAACTAGATTGGTATGATCCCATATCTGTTCATTTATCCAGTCTATGGTCAGAATTTGTAAATAATATTCAAAATTTGAATAACTTGAAGATTGATCGGTTTGTGTTGAAGCCAGAGTACGAGGAACGTGAGCTCCACGGTTTTGCAGACGCGTCTGAAACGGCTTACGGTGCCTGTATTTACCTACGATGTAAGGTTAAAAATCAGTACTTTGTTCAAATGCTTTGTTCCAAATCAAAGGTTGCGCCAATTAAACAGGTATCATTGTCAAGGCTTGAATTATGCGCTGCAACATTACTCGCAAAATTAACAGACAAGGTACGACGATCAATGAGACTCAACATTCAAGCACAATTATTTTGGTCAGATTCCACGATTGTTCTTTGTTGGATACGAGGTTGTCCATTGCGTTGGAAAACCTTTGTTGCAAATCGCGTGGGTGTGATTCAGTCACTTACAAAACAAGAACATGTAAGGTCTCAGTCAAATCCTGCAGATTTATTATCACGAGGTACGAATGCAGATGTTTTAAAAACCTCCACGTTTTGGTCAAATGGCCCACAGTGGCTCATTAAAGATAAGTCAGAATGGCCAGAATTTACGGAATCTGAACCGAATATAATTCCAGAGCAAAAAACTGTTTGTTTGCAAACAACCATTACAGACGAATCCATCTTCATACGATATTCGTCGATAACAAAATTAAAGCGCGTTGTTGCATACATGTTAAGATTTATTTCAAATTGTAAAGAAAAAAAAACTATCTGGCCCTCTGAGCTGTACCGAATTAAAAAATTCTATGGTAGTTTTGCTACGTGTAATGCAACAAACTACATTTGTTACTGAGTATAATGATTTGGTAAATAAAAGGCCAATTAATAAAAAAAGCAGACTATTGTCTTTAAATCCGTTTATTGATAACGACAATTTAATACGTGTGGGTGGTCGATTAGTTAACGGTGATTATAATTTTAACAAAAAACATCCTGTCATCTTACCAAAGAGTCATGTTTTAACAGAATTGGTCCTCAGAAATGAGCATGTCAGACTGTTACATTGCGGACCTCAACAATTATTATATTCCGTACGGGATAATTATTGGCCAATCTCAGGTCGCACCGTATTTCGAGGAATAATTCGGAAATGTATTCGATGTTTTAAGGCTAAGCCAACGAATACGGAATATTTGATGGGTAATCTGCCTGAATGCCGCGTTAATCAGTTCAATCCTTTCACAAACGTTGGTTTGGATTACGCAGGACCATTTTTGTTGACAGAGAGAATAACAAGAGGTGCAAAAATCATAAAGGCTTATGTTTGTGTCTTCGTTTGCATACAAATGTTAAAAAGGTTCATCGCTAGACGAGGTTTGCCCTCCAACATATATTCCGACAATGCCACCACCTTTGTTGGTGCAGACTCCGCATTGAAAGAAGAATTTCTGTTTGTAGACACTAACGTAGATAATATTAATCAATTCTTGAATAAAGAAGGTATTACGTGGCATTTCATTCCTGTGCGATCACCTAATTTTGGAGGTATATGGGAAGCTGGTGTTAAAAGCTTTAAACATCACTTGAGGCGAATATTAGGCAATGATAAGTTTACGTTTGAAGAGTTTTATACGGTAATGTCACAGATTGAAGCAGTTTTCAACTCGCGTCCAATAAGTCCATTATCAACAAATCCAGATGATTTATCTCCGTTAACGCCGGGTCATTTTCTAATTGGCAAATGTTTAACTTCAATTCCTGAACCTGTCCTTTCCCACATTCCTGTCAACCGACTCAATAATTACCAACGACTGGATCAACTGAAACACCACTTTTGGCAACGTTGGCAAAAAGAGTACGTGTCCGAACTCCAAGCCAGGTTGAAATGGAAACAAGCGGGTCAACACATCCTCAAACCAGGACATCTTGTCATCATTAAGGACGACCAACTGCCCCCTCTACAGTGGCGTATGGGACGCATTCTTGAGTTACATCCTGGTGAAGATGGAGAAGTGCGTGTAGTGAGTGTAAAAAGCACAACCGGTGTGCTAAAACGAGCAATTTCGAAAGTGTGTGCGCTACCTTGTGATTGACTTTTCTATTATGACTCCTATTCTGATTTCCAATGTATTAATTATATTCTATTTGTCTATTGAAAATTGTATTTTCAAGGCGGGCGGCATGTTAGAGCATTTGTCAACATTGGCAACGTCTAATGCGCAACCCCCTCCCCTTAGTTAGTTAGGGTGAATTAGCTTTAAGTTACTTACTTTTAAGTCAGCTCGAAAGCAACACACAACATTCAGATGCTCCGAGCAAAATAAACAGAAAAATCACAAACTTGGCAGTTTTACTAGTCCAGCACATACAAAACATTGGTCCTTCGAGCAGAAACTATTACACATACAAAACAGGTTCTTTCTCATTGAAAATGGTAATTAGAAGAAATACTTATGTACGGTAGTGCTAGAAATGAAACCAATCGTACCAAACTGTTATTTTTAGGGAATAATTTTGGCTAAATTCATTACTTATACTTACAGGAATTCCCAACTAAACACAGAATAACGCTCCATAAAACAACACATTGATTTGTTTTCAGAATAAATTATGATTTTTCTTTATTGAAACAAGGAGGCCTCTCCGGGCACCGATGCGAAGATCATGGCCTAAGAGTAATTAACCACAAAGGTTTAGGAAAATAGAAGGGAAAACTAACGAGGTACGTAACAATCGCTACATGGTAAAGAAAAGATGTCCCAAAGAGACGCAGAGGTCTAGACAGCCAAGAGACAAGGTCTCTTGTATCTGTCGGATTCACAGGGTTGGATATCATGCAAGCATGCAATCTCTGGATTAGAGTGTTGAAAGATAGATCTCCGGAGATTGAGGGCATGCTATTTTCTCTGAGGCTATGAAATATGAAAAAATATGCAAGAAATCCGAAAAAAGTACAAGAAAAAATCACAATCTATCAAAAAGGCTGAGGACTAAAGCAGGTACTTTCATTTTATGGAAAGTTTTCCATAGTATGGTCATACGTTTCAACTCATCTAACATTTGAGAATTAAGCATGTTTATAGTAATTATAATATTAGAATGGTGCTGTAGTTGTTTTTGCTTATATTTTAATCTGTAATTTATGACGGAAAAGGTGTTTCCTAAATAACTATATATATATATATATATATATATATATATATATATATATATATATATATATATATATATATATATATATATATCTGTATATTTTTCCACTGAATAATTGAAGGTTGAAAAAATTGGCAAACCATTTTATAACACCAAACTAGTATTAAAATATCGACATAAGTTAAACAAAGTAGTCTTATTTGTAAAGTTATGTTATATTTAAATATTTGGGAATCTCATTTATGGTCATCCACTGTAGGTTGAAATACAAGGATGAGATTGATTCGAAACAGTTCTACCATCAAAAATATTATAACAAATTGAAAAATCATCACGATATTCCTTTGCTCTGTCAATTTGCTGAGACCGTGGATTAAAACGAATTATAAGAAAAGATATAACTGAACCACAATTGGGTGTTATATTAATACAATGTAAGAATCAAATCAAATTTGCTTGAGAGAAGACAACTTTTTTCTAAATTACATACTTCTGACATATGCCATAAAGAAACATAATTTGACATGTTATTTTATTTTTTGACAAACAATTCGTTGCTATTGAAACTTGAAAGTTTGTAAAATGTCACTCAGTCACACACCCACTCGTTTTATTTTGTAATTACAAATTAATTAAAATTATACATCAGGCTAGTTATCTTGTTTTCAATTCTATTCCCCACCTTATAATAGTTGAAACTTCTCTTAGCAGCAATCTATTCAGCAGCAATAAATGTCAAAGAGGGATCTGCAACTGATTTGATTTCAGTGACTCTCAGGGCTAGTAATCTAAACCTGCAGACGGTAAGTTGCTATTTTTGTAACTGTTTAAATATTTCACCTTTTTAAATAAACAGTAAATTTACGTAGTTGATTCTTTCAGCTTGAATAAGTGAGCGACAGATTTCAACTATGCACTGAATTTTTCTCCTTCACCTTTAGTTATCACCCTCAAACAAAACTAATATACCAATCTTTCCATATTTGATAATTTTATGTCGCAAATTATTTAGATTTTTCATGTCTGGATGACAAGTTCAAATAATGTTATCACAATTTATAAACCAAATCATGAAATAGTAATTCACACTATTTCACAATTTTCTGGGAGCCTTGTATCCTATTAAGCAGTATTCTTCTAAATTATCTGTAATAAGGTATATCATAATTGAAATGAAAGTTTATGCTCTTATAGACATTCAAGAAGTGAGACACAATTTACATGCTTTACCTGTATGCTCTATACTTGCTTCAAAAATATGTTAATATCGTGGTGGTAACTCTCCATATGCGTTGGGATGTAGATGGAGTTCTTAAGATACTTTATTTAAATTTGCAATCTGTAAAAAGAAATAATTTTTGAGGGTATTGCAAAAATTATCTTCAAAAATTGATTGAATAAATCATATTGTAGAAGAGAATGAAAAACACAGTGACCAAAGATTTTTTTGAAAGAAGGAAAATAACGGAGCGATTTTTAATTAGGGATGTCTCAATTTGATTATACGGCGTTGTAGTGCGTTGATTCAGTCAACCAAAGGGGCGGTATATATAACACGATATTTTACACTAAATACTCTCTGTACTCTGTAATATTGTATAACTTTGGTTAACTTTTGATATATATACAAATCGGGATTCTTTTTTACAGTTTCTAAGACATTTTGGTGTTTTGTTAATATATCTTATCTCCTAACTTTATTTAAGTGAACTTTAAATATAATTGGTAATATTTTGATACAGCAAAATTAAAGCCCACGGGAAATTTTCATGTGGCTTGATTTCCGAGAGTTTCATGATTAATTAACACTATTTGAAATCAGGGCTCTAAAATAGATATATTTCGTTATTAATGTAATTGTTACAATATTCCGCCTTGATTAACTGCAATAAATTATGTATCTAAGGGGGTGTCATATCATTCCAATAAAGTATCATCCGAGTAAAGGCGAAGTGTACCCGTACGCGCCCGAAGTTCTCGTGTTCCCATTCAAAATTATCGCGCGAAAGGTAGAACGCCTCGTTATTTAAGGTTTATATTTCGGGAGCCCGGTTGCTAGTAATTAAGTGTTGCCAACTATTAATCATGTGGATTCTAGTCAATAGTAGTTCTGAAATCATTCGTAATGCAACTTAACCTAAATTTAATAAACAAATATAAATAGAGATTAATTTTGACGGTATATATTTAAGGGATTGTAAGTACTACTTTGAACAAACTGTTTGACAATAGTTGTCAATGAATTATATGCGCAACTTAAATGTTTTTAAGAGCGGCAGTTACTAGAAAAGGAATCGATCGCACTTTGTGCGCTTCCGCCACAAAATCAAATAAACATTCAGTTCGTGCGCAAATTTTTTTGTATGGAACCGGACCGCATTTGAGATCTCATGTATATACGGTCGGCGTCAGATCTGCATCCTTCAAATGCTATATTCGCTTGCGGCGAGTGTGTTATTGCAACAGATTCGCATCATTAAATTTGACAAATTAAGAATATTGCTTGTTCACGTTATGTATTTTGAATCGAATATTAATGTCTAAAACTTTTTTATAGTTACAGTTCTTATTGTTTAATTCGTGTAATAATTCTTGTCCTAATTCTAATATATTTATTCTAAAGGTATTTTACTCCATTATCATATTATATGTTGGTAATTAAGAATTATACACTATCATACGATAGTTTTTACCATATCGTATTCGTATTAAAAGTTAAATATATAATTAAAATAAACAGATAAATTCAAAAATAAGAATATATTAAACAAAACAAAATGTTAATATTAAATGTCTATTTGAACAAAATATATTGTAAAATATATATAAATAACAACTTAAATGTACATTTAACATGTAACATAATACAAAATAATTCTATAAATAACAACTAAAATGAAACGAGATATATAAATACAAAATTATAAAATATAATTGCTATTGTATTAAAATGGAAGAGTCTTACATTTTAGTGAGGTTGTATGTTGGATTTACTAAATAAAATGTCCCATTAAGATATTTTGAATTAAAAAACTACAGTCTCATAAGCCATAGATGTTTTGAAAATAGTTTGGAATAAGTAATGTTGATTTTTCATTATTGGTTTAGTAATATTTTTTTATATTTTTTATTTTATATTGTTTATTTTTGTTCATCAAGATACATGAAATATATTGTAAATTAATTAATGTAATAAATAATTCAAATATACTATTTGTTTAAAAGTTTAAATACCACCCAAAAATTCATAATACAGTAATATATATTAAAAATACAATAATATATACAGTTTAAACTTTTTATTTATTTATTTTTTGTCGTATGGTTAATTGTTAACCAATCATATTTTATCATATAAACAAATATAATAAATACGATACACAATAGTAGTTTTGATTAATCCTTAGTACACAATCAAATATAAATAGAAATTAATCTCGATGTCACAGATGTATGTGTTAGGTTAGGTTAGGTTAGGTTAGGTTAGGTTAGGTTAGGTTAGGTTAGGTTAGGTTAAGCTAGGTTAGGTTAGAATTTGTTGTACAAACATGGTAGAAAATGACCTAAGTTTGACCATTATTGTTGTTATTAAAGAATATTATGACTTCAAAACTATATCATGTATTAGATTAACACATATTAATGCACGCCCAAAATGTGAAATAGATTGATTGCAAAGTTTTTGAGATTTGTTCCAAGTCGTCGACGGTGTTTGTATAGAGAATTTAACACAAGGAGACGCCGCTCTTAAAGTTTAAAATTTTATTTATTATAATCACGTGACATTCTATGAAGAAACATGTGTGTTAATAGTTATTAATTGACAAAGATTTTTCATATATATATAGTAAAACATTCATTACAATGCTAATAAGAATACTCAAAATAATTTTGTAAGGTTTAATGGTACAATCCATAAAATAAAGAATATGTTTCTATCCATAATTAAAAAGGTTAAACTGCTCCTATTTTCTGTTAAAAACAAAGAACATAATCCAAAATGTTCCACATTTTTGGATAATTTTAAAACAGGTAACAAATATCAATTAATTTTTTAATTTAATATATCCTGAATATACGATAATAATAGTCATATATTTTAATTTTATATACGTTTGTTGTATCACATATATTTACAAGCCCGTGTGTAATTTTTAATATTATATTTAAAATGTAGTTTTTTATATTTAAAATATAGTTTTTTAAAATGAATATTAATTTTGATTAATTTGATGGATTTGAAAATTGATAATATATGGATATAAATAAGATATTAACAAAATAACAGAGAAAAATTCACGAGATATTACCTTCCTTAATATATATATATAATAATTAAAATTATTCAAAGAAATTGTGACCTAAAATTACTTGGTTACGTTGTGTTGTTAATAACTAATTTGTTTCAAAATTTGAAAAATAAAACACTTGCTATTTTAAAGACAAATTTAGACAAGTTTGTAGATATTTGACAGTTTGTAGGTAATGTTTTAAAAGTATTCAAGTTCAATATTTCTTTATTAAAATTATTATTATTATTTAAAAAACTTCATAAACCGTGTCATCAATTTAACGAAGATTCTTCCTTTGTTGACATAAACAATACTTAATTTTTATTATGTACTCGAAGATGACTATAAGTCCTGTAACAAATGTAAAATCATATACATTTAAATAAATTAATGAATCTAATTAAATTATAAAATTGTTTATCATATTTATTTTAGAAATTAATTTTAGGTTACCTAAATTAATAACCCTGTACCTACTCCAAAACAGATTTATATCTACTTCGCATATTACAAAATACCTACTCATTTCCACCAGAGTTACCAAGATAAATTTGTTTATTCTACGGTTTGCTATACTGGAGACGCAGTTTTTAGTCGACAGCCCCGGTCCAAATCCCTCGAGCCGCTGAACGCCCGGAGGCATGGCGCGGTCGGCTTTCGGATGGCTTCGCATTTATTCGTTTGAAGTCGAGATTTAAGCGAACGATATGGACCCATCTAAGGGAATCCAAATTTAAAAAACAATAGAACTCTTGTTGTAGCCTAGCAACTGTTATTTACAACTGTTCCCAAAACTTAATTTAAAATATTAACAATTTCAACATTCAAGAGATGCTGCGAAACTTTAGAACAGTAGGTGTCTCACCATTCAAAAAATCAACAACTACATACACGCCATTAATTTATTTCAGATGTAATTCATGAGGAATAACACATAATGTCTAAGGAAAGTCAAATTTGATGATTAACATCAGTGAATCAAATTTAAATGGAAAATGTGTGTGGTTTAAATTAATGGTTAAGTCTTGAATAATACTATATGGAATAAATAATGAAATTATTTATTAACAATTTCTTAAAACGAGAGAATAAGTTTTTGAGAACTCTGGTTCTGTACGTGTGTTTTGACAACTAACTGTCAACTGATGTTGGAGTTATTTCATTTTGCTTGTTGGCCGATTTTATAAAGGCCTTACCAAGTATACAAAGTTGTTATTATAAATTGTCGAGATATTCTGAACACAGGATCCTATAATAATAATCGAGGAGCTATTTTCCTGTCACAGTTAACTGTGTAGCATTCTGTTGATATAATTTAATTTACAATGCGAAAAAATATCTTATTCTTGAAAATAAAGCTTACGCTATAACAGAGTCAAGAATTGAGACGCAATTTACTTGGAAAATCATTTATTTAGAATACCGATCAGACATGTAGTAGATGTTAAGATTCTGCATATAGCATATAGATAAACCAAGTAAATTGTGTGTCACCTCTTGAATGTTTATCTTTCTTTTCAGTTATGTTATACCTTATTGCACGGTAAAGTAGTTTTTTTAGAAAAATACTACTTAAAATGATCCCAGGTTCCTATAATCGCGATTATAAGATTAGCAACTAATTAGAATGAAAATACCCCAACATGCCCAAGTAGTCTAATTTGTCAGCAAGTTGTCAAAACCTGCGTAGCGGTTACGAGCTCTCAAGAAAACGTGGAGACACTTAAAATATATATGCACTAAAGTAGATGAAAATTTCATCAAAATTACAAATGAGCTATTAATTATAAATTTCAACTCAACAAAGATTGCAAATTTTTACACAGAAAATTGTGATTTGATTTTGTTTATAAATTGTGTTGTCATTATTTGAACTTGTCATCTAGACATGAGGAATCTAAATAAATTTTGACATAAAATTAGCAAAGTTAGAAAGATTGGTATCTTAGTGTTGTTTGAGGGTGATAATCCAACCAAACGTGAAAGAGAGAAATTCAGTACCTAGTTGAAATTTGCCGCTC
Source organism: Aethina tumida (assembly GCF_024364675.1). Taxonomy (NCBI): domain Eukaryota; kingdom Metazoa; phylum Arthropoda; class Insecta; order Coleoptera; family Nitidulidae; genus Aethina; species Aethina tumida. The sequence goes on from NC_065435.1 coordinate 27,385,613, forward strand.
ACTAATTCTTGCTTAAAGAATCAACTACGTGAATTATTTTTTGATTTAAAAAGGTGACATATTTAAACAGTTACAATAATAGGAACCTACTGTCCGAAGGTTCCGATTACGAGTCACTGAAATCAAATCAGTTGTAGATGTCTCGACGACATTTATTTTCCTTCAAAGGAATACTGCCTGTGAATCTGACAGATAATTAACATGTGAATAGAAATTGTTTTCATTAACTTTATACTTAAATGCATAAATATATTTTGCTACTAAGAGAGGTGGGGGATGAAATTGAAAACAAGTAACTTGCCTGATGTATATACACATAAATAAAATTTTAATTAATTAGTACAAAATTAAACGAACATTTTGGAGTGAGTGTTGTATTGAGTGACATTTTGCAATCTTTCCTGTTTCAGTTGCAACGAAGGGAGATATGTTAGTCAAATAAGAGAAAATAACATTTATGTTGCTAAGATTACGTCACCTTATGATGTATGTCAGCCTGTCCAATTATAGGCAAGAGTTATGGTTAATTCAATTAAACCTAATTCAAAATATGTGGTTTGGAAACACGTTGTCTTCTTTCAAGTAAATTTGATTTGATCTTATATTGTATTAATATTACATCAAATTGTGGTTCAGTTATATTTTTTGTTATAATTCTATTTGTTTGAATCCACAGTGTCAACAAACTGACAGAGCAAAGAAATGTCGAGATGAGTTATAATAACTTTAATGATAGAACTGTTCCAAATTAATTTCATCCTTATATTTCTACTTACACAAAATGACTATAAATGTGGTTCCCAAATATTTAAATATAATATTACTTTCCAAATAAAACTATTTTGTTTAAGTTTTGTGGTTAATTTAATTAATTTTAAACTCCAATTAGTTAGTGGAAAGAAGTACTTAAAAGATATAGACATAATTTTTTAGAAAACACATTTACTGATTACAGTACAGATTAAATTTTAAGGAAGAATTACTTCGGCACTATTCTAAAATTATAATTAGAATAAACAAGCTTAATTCTCAGATGTAGGATGAGTTATAAGGTAGGTCCATACTATCGAAACATAGGACTCGAGATGGCGATCTGTGGGACAAGAATTGAACTTCTGTCCAAAGAAAATTTCGACACGAGGCGGATTCAGGTAGAGGCGTTACTTACCAAAATCGATACCTGGGATTTCGTTAATGGTGAAGTATCAAGTCAGGGTGACACAAAAAGTGAATCAGCGCTTAAAACGTGGATGTAAATAAGATAAAAAGGTAAATGCGGACATGATCCTATGCATAAGCCCATCGGACCTCAAGAGTATCAAAGGATGCGAGATTTTCAAAGATGTATTGCTTAAATTGGACTAAATCCATGCTTCAAATGGACCGGCACTATTGAAACAATTATTTTATATATTTTATATATAATATTTATTTAAGTATAAATAAAATTGGATAACGATAAATTACCCACGTGGTGTGACATATATCAACGAGGTAAACAAGCAAGGACAAACTTTACTGCCAGAGAATTAAGAATTAAGCAGTTACTGAATATTGTTCATTCAGACATCTGCGGACCAATGCGAGTTAGAACCAATGGTGGATCAAGATATCTTCTAACATTTAGGTGTATTTTCTCATGTCAAAAAGAGAATTTCTTGAAATATTTAAGGAGTACAAACGAACTGTTGAAAATCAAACTGGTAATGAAATTAAGAGAGAATTAGCTGAGAAATTGGAGATCAGAGAATGCTAAGTTTTTTTTGGAATAGAAATTAACCAAAGCAAGAAAGGAGTAACACTTATATATATATATATATATTAGAGAAATTCAGAATGGTAGATTGCAATCCAGTTAAAACACCGTATGACTACCACACAAAAGTTAACAGAGATTTAAAAATGTTCAAAGTCCCCACATGATACAGAGAATTAATTGGTACTCTAATGCAGCCGAACAAAACTGGGGCTTTACAATAATTAGCTGTGTTTTTCTGACAATCGAACCTGGATTTGAGCCGCTTTTTCAGTTTCTTATTTCACGGTTTTTGACTCTTAATAGGAACTTCTTCTGAAATGGAACTGGCGATGTGCCGTGTGGTCCCAATAGGACTCTGAAGCACTCAAACTTCTTGCTTGCTGTTTTCGCGTTTCATGACCGCTAATTCAGTTATTAAATGTTTCTTGAATTGGAAACCAAGGTTACCAACCAAGTAAACAATTTTTTTTATTTGTCTGAATTTAGTAACTAACTAAATTCAGACAAAAGATGGACAGATTTCAATAGTTACTACCCAAACTTGGATAAATGACGATTGTTACCGCTGCCATTGGTAACGACAGAAAAGTCTTTTATTGTTAGCAACTTTTGTCAATTGTTCAAAGTGTGGTTAGCAACCAGGGAATATTGTTGATAGTAACAATTTTGGTGTGAGTTGATTGTCATTCTTCTGTTTGAATTTAGTTATAATAGTTACCATATTCGAAAGAGAAGAGTTGTTAATTTGGCTGGTAACATCGGTTACTAAATCAATAAACTATGTGTGTGAACTATGTGTAGTGTCCGGAAAAGAGACAAGCTAAGTGAAAATCTCAATAAAAACCAAATGTCTGCCGACGTTTCCAGAGGTACCCGATTTCCTTAGTGTTCAAATTTATGTATATTGAATTGTATTAAAGCATTGCATATTCTTCAGACAACAGAAGTATGTTTTACTTTTGATTAATAAACATATCGCCTTCATTGCTGTTGGAACCTGAATATGTACAAAATGTAATTTGACTTCAAAACTGAACTTGAACAATTATTTGGTAACTTACAATTTCGTCGTTGAAAAGACGAAAACTACAAAAGAAATAAGTATTTAGTCTTTACACGTGACAAAGCCTCTAAAAATGGAATTTAACTTGTTTTTAAAATGTGCTTTATTTCCTAATGTACAGAAAAAATCATTTATTACACCTACCTTAAAGAATGGAGATAGTTTACTTGTAACAAATTTAGGCCTGTATGAAAAATGTTTTGTATTCCATAATTGTCCAAAAAAATTCATTTTCAAAATAGTTCCAAATTATTATAAATGAGAGTCAACATGGATTTTGCAAATGTAAATCTTCTGCGACCAACCTTCTTATTTATAACAATTCGACAGTTGTTGCTCTTGAAAATCATTTACAGGTTGATGTTGTTTATACAGACTTTTAAAAGGCATCTGATAGAATCTGCCATGATTTATTGTTTGCTGAATTAACTGGGCTGGAGTTGTCAAGTAAGTTTTCCACTGTAGATAATCATAACGATTGTAATGTAAAGTGATTAGTTTTTTAAAAAAAATAAATCAACATTATTTTCGAAAGTTACACTTTACATAAAAGGTTTTAATGTAATATGTTTGAAATTTAGAAATGTGTAACAGATTAGGCGGTAGTTTATCTAGAAAAGTTGGTTTGGCTCAAACTAAAATAAATTTGCGTAAATGTAAAAGAAAAACTGGTGAATATTCTGGTGCACTGATTGCAGAACAATTTTTAGATGGGATGGACAGTAATTTAGCATATAAATTCCAGCCTAAAGTATGCGTTATTGTTGAAGAAGAAATAATGTGTAGAAATAGTTAATCTTTCCATTTCTCTGTTAACCTCAACTATTATTGACTAGTAATTAATAAGTCAACTTAGTTGTCACGCCCTTCCATATTCTGTCATTGTCAAAACTTTTCGGGTTATTCATCAAACTCTCTAATACCCTCAAAAATTATTTCTTATTACAAATTACAAATTTAAATAAAGAATCCTAAGAACTCCATTTACAACTCCACGCATATGGAGAGTTACTACCACGATTTTAATATATTTTTAAAGCAAGTATGGAACATATAAGTAAAACAAGTAATCGTGCCCCACTTTTTGAATGTCTATAATTTCGTAAGCGTTCCTTTTAATTATGATGCCCTTGTTGCACTATAAAGTAGATTTTTAGAAAAATAATGGTTAATAGGATTCCAGGTTCTGCGATTCTTTGTCGTATAAAATAACCTCTTTTTATAATCGGTATCGCGATTATAAGATCAGCAATTAACCAGAACGGAAATACTTCAACATTAGTTGACTAAGTTGTCAGAAAGTTGTCAAAACGTGCTTACTCGATAGCAACTCGCAAGAAAACGTGGAGACACTAAAAATATATATGTAATAAATCAACAAAAAAATGCTATTTCTTATAAATTTCTACTGCAAATCTTTACGCAGAAAATTGTAGAATAGAAATCAATATTTCATGATTTGGTTTAAAAGTTGTGTTGACATTATTTGAACTTGTCATCCAGACATGAAGAATCTAAATAATTTTCGTCATAAAATTAGCAAATATGGAAACATTGGTATCATAGTGTTGTGGGAGAGTGATAACCCAACCAAAAGTGAAAGAGAAAAATTCAGTGCATAGTTGAAAATTGTCGCTCACTAATTCAAGCTGAAAGAATCAACCACGTTAATTTACTGTTGATTTAAAAAGTGAAATATTTAAACAATTACAATAATGGCAACTTTTTGTTTGAAGGTTTCGATTACGAGTCCTGAAAAATCATGGAAATCACGAACTTTCAAGTTTCAGTAGCAACGAAAGAATTTTGTTTATCAAATAAAAGAAAATAACATTTATGTTGCTAAGATTACGTTTCCTTGTGACATATGCTAGACGTTACAATATAAACAAAACATCCAATGTCCAATTAAACCATATTCGAAATATGTAATTTAAAAAAAGTTGCCTTCTTTCAAGTAAATTTGATTTGTTTCTTTCATTGTATTAAAATTACATCAAATTGTGGTTATATTTTTATTATATTTCTATTTGTTTTAATTGACAGTGTCATCAAATTGACAGAGAAAAGAAATATCGAGATGATTTTTCGATTTGTTATAATAACTTTAATGACAGTGATTCATTTATTTAATGACCACGTTACAAATCACATCTGTGTGTGAAATGATATGGACAAATTGCACGTGTTGATTACCAGGAAACTTTTGCACAAACAATCAGTTCAATACGATCGTTACTATCTGTGGCTGTACAAAATAATCACAAAATCAAGTAACTAGACGTAAAGACAGCATTTTTATATGGAGAACTTGAAGACACCTATTTATGACTTAACAAGAAGGGTTGGATCATGACGAAAACATGGTATGTAAATTGAACAAGTCACTATATGGGTTAAAACAATTCCCTCGCTGCTGGAATGCAAAATTTGACTGTACACCGAAAAGAGTTTTAGTAGTAGTTTTAGTATTTATACGGAACAAATTTTAAACAGATTTGAAATGACTAATGCTGATCCTAATACTGTTCCAGTCGACCCTAACATAAAGCTACAGTAGGAAGATACTACCTCACTTTTGCTCTTCATAATAACACAGCTCGTTCCGTCAAATTTTATTTGGCTACCATCGCAAATAATCTGACTTAGAGACAATAGATTTGTTGCCAATTTAGGAACACATAATACTTTTGTAAAAAGCACGCACCTTTTTGTTTTGACCTTCATCGTCATAATGGTCCAACCTCACTTGTTCTGAGCATTGCACAGATTATACTTTGTTGTTTGCGACTCTGATTTTATGTATGACAGGAGCCGTCATATTTTCAAGCATGTTCTTACGTCTTGTCATGAGTGACGATGCATCGGAAGCCACTTACCATGGGTCATTTTGGCTGGATGTTACCTCAAACGCAGCAGCATATGATGAACTACTTGATTTTTGTTGAACATTCTTGGTTCTGGATTTGCATTTGAGGACTTTTATGACCTTACTTGTTACAAGTGTAGCACCTTGGACCCTTACTTTGTTTCTGTGGTTGTTTTTAATTTTCTTGATGACTGACAATACTGTTGAGTCACTTTCAGGTTGTTTAACATCTTGTGATAGTTTTGATTTCACAGAAACAGAAGGTATCTTCATGCCGGAGCTTTCAATAGCAATAATCATTGGTTGATAGGATTCTGGTAGACCGGAGAGTAGCACTGTAAATAGCCATTCATCGTCAACTTCGAAACCAATGTTTCTGAGCTTGTGAGCGGTACACATTATTTTACTCATATATTTCTCTACGTTTTAACATGCAGTATGTGAAGTATTACAGAGATCATGCAGCAGCCCATCACAGCGTGTCAACCAAGATTTATCCCATACTTATTTTGCAGTACTACTCTCTTGTATGTGCACGTAATTTATTGAGTCAACTAGTAAATTTATCTTAGTTTTTGCCTTTGTGTCTCGTTTTGTGTCCACAATGACACATGTGGGGGGTTTTATGCAGTCCACAACTTCTCTTACTGTAGATGTGTTTCTATAGCAAATAACCAGGTTACGTAATTATCTCGGCCGGTTAACTTTTCAATTAATGCCAATTGATTGTTTGCTGACAATTTAAGAACCCTTATTCCAAATGTTACGAGAAATCACCTTTCAATTGTCGTATTGACGTTTTAGGTTAACTTTATTACTTTTCTCAGTAAATAAGTCTTTCTGGGCTTAAAAGAATTTATTATTTCTCAAGAAAAATTTATATTTAAGAATTTAGTGTTAAAATTACAACTTAACTGTCCACAGGCGCACAATTCAAATTACAATTTTAACAGTTTATGTGTAGTTTCAGTGCACTCCTACCTGGTCATCGCATCAGTTACAATTGGCATCCCAAGAGGAGATGAAACATAATTTGTTGTAAGTTGTGTCAAAATTGTTCATTCTTTATAGTAGTGTAAGCTACATTGCGCTGTAAATTAGATTTTTTTTAGAAGAATCCTTCAAGTAAACTAATTAGGGTTAACAAGACAGCATTAAGTTAACTAAGGAAAGCATATTATCAAATTTAGTACGCTGGGTCAGCTCCTGGAGTAATATTTATACGATACACGTTCTCCACATTTTGGCAGATTGAAATAACCTCTTTCCGTAATTCGCCAAAGAGCATTATAGAATCGGATACCGAACAAAATAAAATTACACAAAAATCAGTTGTCAAGATTGTCAAGGAGTTGTCAAAGAATACGAACCGTATTCCATATCAGTCTTCACAATATTGCCAAACTAATTTAAGTGTTTCTTTTCTATGAAAACTTTTTTCTAAATGTTAGTGTATTGACCTTTTTGCTTTAATTCAATTCAAAATACATAAATTTGAACACTGAACAATTTCTAACATTATCTCAGTCATCTAAATCTTATCAATATTAAAATTTGCCCTAATATATATTATTCTTTTCCTTGAAAAATATTACATTTTACCAGTGTGCGTTTATATTCGGATTCAAACTCAGATAAATAAACTATATGTAGTTTGAGGAGAAAAGACAAGCCAAGTGAAAATCTCAATAAAACCCAAAAGTCTGCCGGCGCTTCAAGAGGCCTTAAGATTAAAATATCGGAACTAGAGGGTGAACTACAACGAATGAAAGTAAGTAATGCAGTAAGCTGTCTGCTAAACTACAGACACCTTCGGTAAATCCTGGAAATACTCCTACTTCTAACACCAATCCTTTCTCCCAACTAGCCACCCCACACCTCCGAAACGCAAAAGTTTTCCACGAAGTGGGTCACGCCTATAAAAGTGATGTCGAAATCGTCTGATGATGACGCACCCCTGTGCTAACCGAAAAGACATGAAAGTACTGGAAGTCTTTATATCCATTATGGTCAAAAGCCAAAAGTGAATAATTGGAACAGTTTACCAGCATCTGGTTCTGATTTTTATTCCAATCATTGTGCATCAGTGGATATATTTTTAGTAACTGGAGATTGAAACCTGCCCCGAGTGAATTGGACTAATGATGAGTTTAGTGTTTTCATGAGTTCTGAGGTTTACTCATTAAACTATCACTTGTCATTAGTTGATTGGGATTTACTTTTAAGCAATATGGATGTTAATGATTGAGAGCACAAATCTTATGAAATTTTATACAATATGTTCCAACTTGATCTACCTGTAAAAATAACTAAGAACTATGTTTCTTAAGTTGTTCTATAAAGAGCTTATGACATTAACAATTCATTATTCATTTGCAGATATTTGAATTTCGTTGTCATAAGCAAAATTTCATAAAATCAAGTAGCCCAAAAAGATTTCTTTATTTGGTTACCACAAAACTTTAATCAGTTCATATCGAAACCTACCTCTCTTATACATAATTTGTTTTCAGAATAAATTCAATAAATTAAGATTGAAATCTGAAAGTACGATGTAAAAGGCAAATGCTGGAAAGATTCTAGTGGCCCAAGAATTAGATTTAAATGTACGTATAATTTTCATCTGTATTCAAGATTTTTATAATTAATGATATATTTTATGCTAAAACACACACAATTAAATTTTTTAATTTAAATAAAAAACAAATAAGCTATTTCGACGATTCGTTGGACATCAGGAATTGACACTTTGACAGACTGATTACTATCATATAAATGAAGATGAAATGTGCTATGACAAAGCCACATATCGGGAAATATGAAAAAAAAATCCAAGAAATCAAAAAAAGTACAAGCAAAAATACCAATAAAGAAGAAAACAGCATTACCAAAAGTTCTACCAAAAAGGCTGAGGACTGGAATGTTCCCGTTGGAGTTCCACATATCTGTCTGTGTATAAAGCAGGTACTTTCATTTTGAGAATTAAGCATGTTTATAATAATTATAATTTTATAATTGTGGCGAAGAAATTTTTCCTATTGTAATCTGTACTCTATGACGGTATATGCGTTTCCTAAATAATTATGTTGTATATATTATAAATAATTATGTTATATATAGCTGTAAATCTTTCTACTGAAAAATTGGTGGTTGAAAAAATCGACAATGTGTCGAAACCATTTTATAACACCAAACTAAATTTTCGACTTAAGTTAAACTAAGTAATTTTATTTGTAAAGTTAAGTTATATTTAATTATTTGTGAATCTCATTTATAGTCTTCCAGTGTAGGTTGAAATATAAGGATGAGATTGATTCGAAACAGTTGTACCATCAACAATATTATAACAAATCGAAAAATCATCACGATATTCCTTTGCTCTGTCAATTTGCTGACACTGTGGATTAAAACGAATAGAATTATAAGAAAAGATATAACTGAACCACAATTTGGTGAAATACAATATAAGAATCAAATCAAGTTTTGCTTGGGAGAAGACAACTTTTTTGCTAAATTACATACTTCTGACATATGTCATAAGGAAACGTAATCTTAGCAACATAAATGTTATTTTATTTTTTGACAAACAATTGGTTGCTATTGAAACTTGAAATAAATGTCCACGAGAGATCTGCAACTGATTTGATTTCAGTGACTTTCAGGGCACGTAATCTAAACCTTCAGACAGTAAGTTGCTATTTTTGTAACTGTTTAAATATTTCACCTTTTTAAATCAACAGTAAATTCACGTAGGTGATTCTCTCAGCTTGAATAACTGAGCGAAAGATTTCAACACTGAAATTTTCTTTTTCAACATTGGTTATCACCCTCAAATGATATATTAATCTTTCCATATTTGATAATTTTATATCGCAAATTAATTAGATTCCTCATGTCTGGATGACAAATTCAAATAATATCAACACAACTTATAAACCAAATCATAAAATAGTAATTTCTATTTTACAATTTTCTGCGTAATATTGATTTGCAATCTTTGTTCGGTTGAAACTTATAATTAATGGCTTTATCATTTGCAGTTCTGCTAAAATTTTCATCTACTTTGGTGCATATATATTTTTGGTGTCTCCATATTTTCTTGACAGTATGCGTGTTTTGGCAACACACTGACAACATCGAGAACTAAAGATGGAGTATTTTCGTTCTGCTTATTCGCGATACTGATCATAGAATGAAGGTATTTTATACTACCAAACATCGCGGACCCTTGTATCCTATTAAGCAGTATTCTTCTAAATTATCTATAATAATAATAATAATAATAATATCATAATTGAAATGAAAGTTTATGCTCTTATAGACATTCAAGAAGTGAGACACAATTTACTTGCTTTACCTATATGCTAATTTTATTTATGTGTTTATACATCAGGCTAGTTATCTTGTTTTCAATTCTATTCCCCACCTTATAATAGTTGAAACTTCTCTTAGCAGCAATCTATTCAGCAGCAATAAATGTCAAAGAGGGATCTGCAACTGATTTGATTTCAGTGACTCTCAGGGCTAGTAATCTAAACCTTCAGACGGTAAGTTCCTATTTTTGTAACTGTTTAAATATTTCACCTTTTAAAATAAACAGTAAATTTATGAGTAGTTGATTCTTTCAGCTTGAATAAGTGAGCGACAGATTTCAACTATGCACTGAATTTTTCTCCTTCACCTTTAGTTATCACCCTCAAACAACACTAATATACCAATCTTTCCATATTTGATAATTTTATGTCGCAAATTATTTAGATTTTTCATGTCTGGATGACAAGTTCAAATAATGTTATCACAATTTATAAACCAAATCATGAAATAGTAATTCACACTATTTCACAATTTTCTGGGAGCCCTGTATCCTATTAAGCAGTATTCTTCTAAATTATCTGTAATAAGGTATATAATAATTGAAATGAAAGTTTATGCTCTTATAGACATTCAAGAAGTGAGACACAATTTACTTGCTTCACCTATATGCTCCATACTTGCTTTAAAAATATGTTAAAATCGTGGTAGTAACTCTCCATATGCGTTGGGATGTAGATGGAGTTCTTAGGATGCTTTATTTAAATTTGCCATCTGTAAAAAGAAATAATTTTTGAGGGTATTGCAAAAATTATCTTCAGAAATTGATTGAATATATCATATTGTAGAAGGGATTGAAAAACACAGTGACCAAAGGTTTTTTTGAAAGAAGGAAAATAACGGAGCGATTTTTAATTAGGGATTACTCAATTTGATTATACGTCGATGTAGTGCACTGATTCAGTTAACCAAAGGGGCGGTATATATAACACGATATTGTACACTAAATACTCTCTGTACTATGTAATATTGTATTACTTTGATTAACTTTTGATATATATACAAATCGGAATTCTTTTTTTACAGTTTTTAAGACATCTTGGTGTTTTGATAATATATCATATGCCTAACTTTACTTAAATGAATTTTAATATGATTGGTAATATTTTGATTCAGCAAAATTAAAGCCCACGGGAATTTTTCATGTGACTTGATTTTCGAGAATTTCATGACGAATTAACACTATTTGAAATCAGAGCTCTAAAATAGATATATTTTGTTATTAGTGTAACTGTTGCAATATGATTGAATAAATGCAACAAATTATGTAGCTAAGGGAAATCAAACTTAGAAAACAATACAACACTTATTGTAAATTAGCAACTGTTATTTACAATTGTTTCTACAACTTAATTTGAAATATTAACAATTTCAACATTCAAGAGATGCTGTGAAACTTGAGAACACTAGGTATCTCATCATTCAAAAACTCAACAACTACAAACACGCCATCAATTTATTTCAGATGTAATTCATAACACATAATTTTTTAAAAGAGTCAAATTTGATGATTAACATCAACGGATTGAATTTAAATGGAAAATGTGTAGGGTTTAACATAATGGTTAAGGCTTGAGTAATACCATATGGAATAAATAATGAAATTATTTACTAACAATTTCTTAAAACAGGAGAATAAGTTTTTGAGAACTCTGGTCCTGTACGTTTGTTTTGAAAACTAACTGACAACTGATATTTCAGTTATTTCATTTTGCTTGTTGGTCGATTTTATATTGGCGATACCAAATATAGAAAGATGATATTCTAAATTGTCGAGATATTCTGAACACAGGATTCTATAATAATAATGGAGGAGCTATCCTTCTGTGACAGTTAACAGTGAAACATTCTTCTGATACAATTTAATTTACAATGCGAAAAAACATCTTATTATTGAAAATAAAGCTTACGCTATAACAGAGTCAAGAATTGAGACACAATTTTCTTAGAAAAGCATTTATTTGGAATACCGATCAGACATGTGTCAGATGATGATATTCTTCCAGGTAAATAGAAAGGAAGAAGAACTGCCTTCGTTGCTATTGAACCCAGATTATGTACAAAACTATTTTTTGGTAAATTTACCTTCTAAACTTGTTCATTTAGTTATTGCGAAGAGCACAAAAAACTTTTATTTATCTTCTAAAGGGTTCTTATCCCATCAAATAACATTCGCAAAGTTCAATTTATATTGTGCATCACAATCTTCAAGTTTTGATTCACCACCACGATTTGAACTTTATTTTAAAGCAAGTATGGAGCATGTAGGTAAAGTAAATTGTGTTTCACCTCTTGAATGTTTATAAAGATTTTTTAGAAAAATACTACTTAATAGGATCCCAGGTTCCTATAATCGCGATTATAAATCAGCAACTAAGGCCAAGTTGTCCAATTTGTCAGCTCTCAAGAAAACGTGGAGACACTTAAAATATATATGCACAAACGTAGATGAAAATTTCAACAAAATTACAAATGATACAGCTATTAATTATAAATTTCATCTGAACAAAGATTGCAAATCAGAAAATTGTAAAGTGGAAATCACTTTTTCATGATTTTGTAAATAAAATGTGTTGACATTATTTGAAGTTGTCATCTAGAGATGAGGAATCTAATTAAATTTTGACATAAAATTAGCAAATTTGGAAAGATTGGTATCTTAGTGTTATTTGAGGGTAATAATCCAACCAAACGTGATAGAAAAAATTCAGTACCTAGCTGAAATTTGTCGCTCACTAATTCTTGCTTAAAGAATCAACTACGTGAATTAACTTTTGATTTAAAAAGGTGAAATAATTAAACATTTACAATAATAGCCACCTACTCTCTGAAGGTTTCGATTACGAGTCACTGAAATCAAATCAGTTGCAGATCTCTCGTCGACATTTATTTTGAATCAAAGAAATACTGTCTGTGATTCTGCAGATAATTAACATGTGAATAGAAATTGCTTTTGTTAACATTGTTAACTTTATACTTAAATGCCGATATATACTTTGTTGCTAAGAGAGGTGAGGGATGTCGTCTTTCAAGTAAATTTGATTTGATCTTGCATTTTATTAAAATTACATCAAGTTGTGGTTCAGTTCTATTTTTTGGTATAATTCTATTCGTTTGAATCCACAGAGTCAACAAATTGACAGAGCAAAGAAATATCGAGATGAGATGAGTTATACTAAATGGTAGAACTGTTCCGAATCAAATTCATCCTTATATTTCAACCTACACTAAATGACTATAAATGTGATTCCCAAATATTTATATATAATATAACTTTCCAAATAAAACTACTTTGTGTACCTTTAAGTTATGTGATTAATTTAATATAAGTTTGGTTGTTAACAAATGGTTTCGACCCATTGTCGATTTTTTTAACCTTCAACTATTCAGTGGAGGTACTTAAAAGTTATATGCAACATATTTTTTTAGGAAACACATTTAGTGATTACAGTACAGATTAAAATTTAAGGAAAAATTACTTCGGCACTAATCTAAAATTATAATTGCTATAAACAAGCTTCATTCTCAGATGATAGATGAGTTGAAACCTAGATCCACACTATGGAAACATTTCCATAAAATGAAAGTACTTGCTATATACAGAGATAGAAATGTGGAACTCAAACGGGAACATTCCAGTCCTCAGCCTTTTTGGTAGAACTTTTGAATACGGTTTCTTGGTAATGATGTTTTCTTCTTTATTGTGATTTTTTCTTGTACTTTTTTCGGATTTCTTGGATTTTTTTTCATATTTCATAGCCTTAGAGAAAATATTTGCCGATGTCGTCAGGTTGTGTCGTGGCTCATTTCATCTTCATTTATATGATGGTAATCAGCCTTTCCATGTGAACGTAACTCCTCGTGCCCAACGAATCGTCGAAATACTTTAAAAAAGATATATAAAATTAATATTAAATATTAATTTTATTATATATACCAATTTTATTTGTTTTTCATTTAATTTAAATAATTTAATTGTGTGTTTTAACATAAAATATGTCATTAATTATAAAAATCTTGAATACAGATGAAAATTATACTTACATTTAAATCCAATTCTTGGGCCACTAGAATCTCTACACCATTTGCCTTTTGCATCGTACTTTAAGATTTCAATCTTAATTTATTCTGAAAACAAATTAATTAGGTATTAATGTGTTGTTTTAAGGAGCGTCATATACATGAAAGTACTTATTCTTTGTTTAGTTGGGAATTCCTGTACGTAAATTAATGAATTTAGACAAAAATATTCCCTAAAAATAACAATTTGATACGATCTGTTTCATTTCTAGCATTACTATACACAAGTATTTCTTCCGATTATCATTTCCAATGAGGCAGGGACTCATTAATAAAAGCGAGAATAGAATACCTGATTTTATGAACAAAATTGAAATTAGTTTATGACAACGAAATTCAAATGTCTACAAATGAATAACGAATAGTTAATGTTATAAGCTCTTTAGAGAACAACTTAGGAAACTTAGTTTTTAATTTTTTTACATGTAGATAAAGTAGGAACATATTGTATAGAATTTCATAAGACACAATCAACCAATGATAATTGATGGTTTAAAGTGTAAACCTCAGTACTCATGCAAACACTATCCTTACTCATCATTGGTCCAATTCACTCGAGGCAAGTTATGTTAGAATATCTAGACATCGTGTATAACGGTTGTGATGACAACGGAGAATAAAAACAACAGAAGAGCGTAGTTATAGAAACAGAGTTAAGTTGTAAGAGCAGAGTTAGTTGTATACAGCCCACCAATGTTGTAAAATAGTCAATAAGCGTTTTACTGAGTACCTTGCATTATCATTCCACGTCGCCTTGTAAGCAGGCATATTCTAACTATTAACTTTTGTATTTTGACCTTAATGGAAACAAATACTTCCAGTGCTTCCGTGTCCTTTCGGTGAGCACAGGGGTGCGTCGTCTGGATTTCGAGAACACCTCCATAGGCGTATCCCACTTTGTGGAAGACTTCTGCGTTTTGGAGGTGTGGGGTGCCTGGTCGGGAGGAAGGATTGGTGTTAGGGTTAGAAGTAGGAGTACTTCCAGGATTTACCGATGGTATCTGAAGCTTAGCAGACAGCTTAATGCATTACTTACTTTCATTCGTTGTAATTCACCCTCTAGTTCCGAGATTTTAATCTTAACGTCTAGTTTTCAGGTACCTCTTGGCATATCTTTTTCGCGGACTCTACACATGGTTTATTGGTTTAGTAACCGAGGTTACCAGCCAAACTCTTCTCTTTTGTCTGAATATGGCAACTCTTATAACTAAATTCAAACAGAAGGACGAACGTTATCTCTAACTCCATTTGGGGGTCTGATGTCGGTGTGGCGCTTTGCCGAATTTTGCTGTTGTTACTTACTTTAGATAGTTAACTCTTTCGGAACTTCGAACGGAGTCGTGCTCAGGGTTTACCGCGCGGTTGACCTTTCTTTCTGCCAAGAGAACCTGGATTTGAACCGCCTTTTCCTTTTCTTCATTCACGGTTTTTGTCTCTTAGTATGAACTTCTCGTGGAACGGAACTGCCGATGTGCCGTCCGGTTCCAATAGGATTCGGAACCACTCGACCTTTTGCAGGCACACTTGCTGTTTTCGCATTTCATTATCGCTAATTCGGTTATTAAACTGTTTATAGTACGAAAACAAAAATTTAATTCAGTTGTTTCTTGGATTGGTAACCAAGGTTACCAGACAAGTAAACAAATTTTTTCATTTGTCTGAATTTGGTAACTAACTAAATTCACACAAAAGAGGGACACTAAATAAAAACAAAAATATCACTACAAACACTTTTGAAAACTGAGGTGTGAGTGTGATGAGAATAATAGTCGATGTTACAAGAAAACTAATCGTTTATTATATTATTACAAAGTGTGCACTCGGCTAGAAACGTCAAAGACTAAAAACTAAGAACTAAAAACCCTTCGTAGCATGACGCTTGCGTTAGGGCATCTATACAGAGGGGTTCCAAGTATCAATGTGCAATTTCATTCCTTAACAAACACTTTTCCGTAGTTGCTACTCAAATTTGGATAAATGACGATTGTTACCGCTGCCATTGGTAACGACAGAAAGGTCTCTTATTGTTAGCGACTTCTGTCAATTGTTCAAAGTGCACCAGGAAATATTGTTGATAGTAACAATTTTTGTTTGAGTTGTTCGTCCTTCCTCTGCCTGCATTTAGTTATAATAGTTACCATAATCGAAAGAGAAGAGTTGTTAACGCTAATCCCAAATCTTTATCCCAACCAGCCACCCCCACTCCTGCAAAGTCTTCCAGCTCCAAAACGCAGGAACTCGGTCACCCCCAAGGAGGTGATGTCGAAATTGTCTAACTACGATGCACCAGTTATGGTTCAGTATTCAAATTTATGTATATTGAATTGTATTAAAGTATTTTAGACCAAGTACACTAAGAATTAGAAGAGACTTCTCATAGAGAAGAAAATTTTAAATTGGTTTGGGAAAAAACAGCGCTAATGATTAGCCGTCTCAGATCTCAGTTTCGGTTAATATTTTTTGACAGCTCATTGACAATCTTGGCAACTGATCTTTGTGTAATTTCGTTTCGTTTGGTGTCCAATAATATAATGCTCTAAAGGCGAATTACTGAGAGAGGTTATTTCAATTTGCCAAAATATGCGGAATGTAGGAAGGTCCTAATTATGTGATGTGAATTTATAAGTTTAACAAAATTGAAAAAAAGCAGCTAAAAAAGATGTTTAAGTTTTATTATTATCTTATCAAAGAAAATATATAAAATTTTGATATTTGTTAGGAATAGCAATGTCTAATTAACAATTCACACACTTTTGTCGATGCATATTCTTCAGACAACAAAAGTATGTTTTACTTTTGATTAATAAACATATCGCCTTCATTGCTGTTGAAACCTGAATATGTACAAAATATCATTTGATTTCAAAACTGATCTTGAACAATTATTTGGTAACTTCTTAAAATTTCGTCATTGAAAAGACAAAAACAACAAAAGAAATAAGTATTTACACTTCGTTAGCTGTTTGTTTCACTTTTTTGCCTTCAATGCAGACACAAATCTAATATTTTTGTTTACATTCAAAACGTAATTATAATTTTGTCCAGATTGATGTTTTCAATGAGCTCAGAAGTCTTTATTTATCTAGTAATAGAGGTCCTTATGATATTCTTTCTACAGTATTGAATGAATTGTGGATTTTCATTAACAAAGCCTCTAACAATGAAACTTAATATGTTTTTAAAATCTACTTTATTTCCTAACGTACGTAAAAAATCATTTGTTATACCTATCTTAAAGGATGGAGATAGTTTACTTGTTGTTTTCCAAGATTGTCCAAAAAAATCATTTCCAAAATAATTATGCCATAGTTCCAAAATATTATAAATGAGAGTGTACATGAATTTTCCAAATATAAATCTTCTGCGACCAACCTTCTTATTTATAAACTCTCGACAGTTGGTGCTCTTGAAAATCATTTACAGGTTGATGCTGTTTATACAGACATTTAAAAGGCATTTGATAGAATCTGCCATGATTTATTGTTTGCTAAACTAAATGGGCTGGATTTGACAAGTAATTTTTCCACTGTAAATAATCATAACGATTGTAATGTAAAGTGATTAGTTTTTATAAAAAAATTAATCAACACCATATTCGCAAGTTATACTTTAGATAAAAGATATTAATGTAATGTGTTTGAATTTTAAAAATGAGTAATAGATTGGGCGGTAGTTTTTCTAGAAAAGTTGGTTCGGCTCAAGCTAAACTGAATTTGGGTAAATGTAAAAGAAAAGCTGGAGAATATCTTGATGCGTTTGCCCACACATTAAAGTAGCTTTTTACACAAATACTGCTGTAGGATAACAGGTTTTGCGATGTTTTGTCGTATAAAATAACCTCTTTCCATAATCGGTATCGCGATTATAAGTACAGCAATTAAGCAGAACGAAATACTCTCACATTAGCTGTCAAAATTGCCAGAGTTGTCAAAACGTGCGGACTCCTTAGGAACTCGTTAGGAATATTTAAACAATTACAATAATGGCAACTTGATGCCATTATTGTGGAGATGTCGATTACTAGTCCTGAAAGTCACGGAAATCAAATTAGTTGCAGATCTATCGTCGACATACAAAAACTGTCTGTGATTCTGATAGATAATTAACATGTGAAAAGAAATTGTTTTTGTTAACTTTGTTAACTTTATATTTCCATTAGAATAGATTGCTGCTAAGAGAAGTTCCAACTATTATAATTTAGTTTGAATATGTGATACGGACGACGTGAGGGATGAAATTGAAAACAGGATAACTAGATGTATATACACATAAATAAAATTTTAATTAATTAGTAATTACAAAACTAAACGAACATTTGGGAGTGGGTGTTGGACTGAGTGACATTTTACGAACTTTCAAGTTTCAATAGCAATGAAGGAATTTTGTGTATCAAATAAAAGAAAATAATATTTATGTTGCTAAGATTACGATTCCTTGTGACATATGCCAGACGTTAAAATATAAACAAAACATCCAATGTCCAATTGAACCTTATTCGAAATATGTAATTTAGAAAAAAGTTGTCTTCTTTCAAGTAAATTTGATTTGTTTCTTCCATATCTTCTTTTATTGATGATCCTTGGTCCTGGATTTGCATTTGAGGACTTTTATGACCTTACTTATTACAAGTGTATCACCCTTACTTACTTTGTTTCTTGTGGTTGGTATTGTTGACTGAGAATACTGTTGAGTCACTTTCAGGTTGTTTAACATCTTGTGATAGTTTTGATTTCACAGAAATTGAAGTTATCTTCATGCCGGAGCTTTCAATAGCAATAATCATTGGTTGATAGGAGGACTCTGGTAGACCGGAGAGTAGCAATGTAACTAGCCATTCATCGTCAACTGCGAAACCAATGTTTCTCAGATTGTGAGCAGTACACATAATTTTGCTCACATATTTCTCTACGTTTTGACATAGAGTAAGTGAAGTATTATAGAAATCACGCAGCAGCCCATCACAGCGTGTCAACCAAGAGTCATCAAATACTTATGAAAACGTATCCCATACTTCTTTTGCAGTACTACTCTCTTGTATGTGCACGTAATTTATTTAGTCAACTAGTAAATTTATCTTAGATTTTGCCTTTGTGTCTCGTTTTGTGTCCACAATGACACATGTGGTGGGGTCTATGCAGTTTCACAACTCCTCTTGCTGTAGGTATGATTTTAGAGCAAATTGCCACGTTACGTAATTATCTCGGCCGGTTAACTTTTCAATTAATGCCAATTGATTGTTTGCTGACAATTTAAGAACCCTTATTCCAGATGTTACGAGAAAACACTTTTCAATTGTCGTATTGACGTTTTAGGTTAACTTCATTACTTTTCTCAGTAAGTAAACCATTCTCGGCTTCCCTGGGCTTTTCTGGCTTCATAACCTGTTAATTTTTCTTAAAAGAATTTTTTATTTCAGGAGAAAAACTTATATTTAAGAATTTAGTGTTAAAATTACAACTTAACTGTCTACAGACGCACAATTCAAATTACAATTTTATCAGTTTATGTGTAGTTTCTACAGGTCATCGCATCAGTTACAATTGGATTCCCAAGAGGAGATGAAACATTATTTGTTTCAAGTTGTGTTATAATTTTCCTTTCTATGTAATAGCGTAAGCTACATTGCGCTGGCGCTGTTAATTAGATTTTTTTGAGAAGAATGCTTCAGGTAAACTACTTTGGGTTAAAAAGACAGCATTAAATTAACTGAGGAATGCATATTATCGGAATTTGTAAGCTGGGTCATCTCCTTGATTAGTATTTATATGATCCCATTTTTCGCACTGAAATATCTTCTTTCTGTAATTCGTCAAAGAGCATTATAGGATCGGACACCAAACAAAACAAAATTACACATAGATCAGTTGTCAAGATTGTCAGTGAGTTGTCAAAAAATACGAGTCGAAACTGAGACTGAGACGACTAGCCATAAGCGCTACCAAATAATTTCATTCAATTAGAAACGTTAAATAATTACTTTAATAACAAGGTTATATAAATGTTTGCGATTTAAAGTACTGTAACCTGTATTCCATTTCTATCTATACAGTTCTGCCATACTAATTTAAGAGTTTATTTTCTATGAGAAGGCTCTTCTAATTCTTAGGGTACTTGGTCTAAAATACTTAAATACAATTCAATATACATAAATTTCAACACTGAACCATAAATGGTTCACAATTTCGACATCACCTCCTTGGGAGTGACCGAGTTCCAAGAAGTCTTCTGAGTTTTGGAGCTGGGAGACTTTCCAGGGGATGCAAGGGTGGCTATTTGGGATAAAGATTTTGGATTGGCGTTAGGAGTAGGGGTACTATCAGAGTTTACCGATAGTATCCCTAGTTTAGACGACAAAGCTGTGTAAGCACTCTTTCACTCTCTGTATCTCACATTCTAGTTCCAAAATTTTATTCCTAAGGAAATCGGGTACCTCTGGAAACGTCAGCAGACTTTTGGGTTTTATTGAGTTTTTCACTTAGCTTTTCTTTTTTCCGGACCCTACACATGGTTTATTGGTTTAGTAACCGAGGCTACAAGCCAAATTAACAGCTCTTCTCTTTCGATTATGGTAACTATTATAACTAAATTCAGACAAAAGAAGGACGAACAACTCAAAAAAAATTGTAATTTTCAACAATATTCCCTGGTTGCTACCCACAATTTGAACAATTGACAAAAGTCGCTAACAATAAGAGACTTTTCTGTCGTTATCAATGGCAGAGGTAACGATCGTCATTTAACCAAGTTTCGGTAGCAACTACGGAAAAGTGTTGGTAGTGATATTTTCGTTTTTATTTAGTGACCCTATTAAAGTTCCTATTAAAAGACAAGAATCGTGAAATAAGAAAAGGAAAAGGAGGCTCAAATCCAGGTTCTATTGGCAGAAAGGAAGGCGGTACCACATCCAACGACACAACTAGTTATTGTAAAGCCCCAGTTTTGATCGGTTACATTAGAGTACATTAGAGTACCAATTAATTCTTTGTATCGTGCGGGGTCTTTGAATGGTTTTAAATCTCTGTTAAATTTTGAGTGGCAGTCATACGGTGTTTTAATTGGATTGCAATCTACCATTCTGAATTTCTCTAAAATATATTTTTTTTGTTTTAGTGTTACTCCTTTCTTACTTTGATTAATTTCTATTCTAAAGAAAAACCTTGCAATCTATGATCTTCAATTTCTCAGCTAATTCTCTCTTAATTTCATTACCAGTTTATTTTCGACAGTTCTTTTGTACTCCTTAAATTTTTCAAAAACTTCTCTCTTTGACTTAAGGAAAAAACCTGGCACCACCTATTATATTCGTCTATTAATGTAAGAAGATATCTTGATCCACCGCTGAATTTGACTCTCATTGGTCCGCAGATATCTGAATGGACAATATTCAGTAACTGCTTACTTCTTCCTTCTCTGTCAGTAAAGGGTTTCCTTGCTTGCTCACCTCGTTGACATTGTCACACCACATGGGTAATTTATCATTATCCAATTTATTACCGTGTACCAGTCGCTTTCTGTACAAATCCTGTACGCCTTTATAATGTAGGTACTCTAGTTGTTTATGCCACAGGACCGTTTTGTTTGAATTTCTATGCATTATTCACTTGTAGACATTTGAATTTCGTTGTATATAAACATATTACAATATTTTTCATAAAATCAAATAGCCCAAAAAGTTTTCTTTATTTGTTTACCTCAAACCTCTAATCAGTTCAGACTTTTTTTTCATAAGAAACACATCTTTCTGAAGTTGCTCCTACGCTTCAATTCAAAATTAATAGTTAAATATTCTCTCTTTATTAATGAGGTTCTTCCTCATTGAGAATTGTAATTAGCAGAAATACTTATGTACAGTAGTGCTAGAAATGAAACCGATCGTACCAAACTGTTATTTTTAGGGAATAGTTTTGGCTAAATTCATTATTTATATTTACAGGAATTCCCAACTAAACACAAAATAAGGCTTCATAAAATAACACATTGATTTGTTTTCAGAATAAATTATGATTTTTTTTTTATTGGAGCAAAGAGGGGGAAATCTACAAGACGTAGTGCCGGACTTTACCGACTAAAAACCCCTCTCCGGGCAATGATTCGAAGATCATGACCTAAGAGTAGTTAACCATAAAGGTTTAGGAAAATAGAAGGGAAAACTAAAGAGGTACGTAACAATCGCTACATAGTAAAAAAAAGATGTTCAAAAGAGACGCAGAGGTCTAGACAGCCAAGAGACAAGGTCTCTTGTATCTGTCGGATTCACAGGGTTGGATATCATGCAAGCATGCAATCTCCGGATTAGAGTGTTGAAAGATAGATCTCCGGAGATTGAGGGCATGCTATTTTCTCTGAGGCTATGAAATATGAAAAAATATGCAAGAAATCCGAAAAAAGGTCAAGAAAAAGTCACAATAAAGGAGAAAACAGCAATACCAAGAAACCGTCTTCAAAAGTTCTCTCAAAAAGGCTGAGGACAGGAATGTTCCCGTTGGAGTTCCACATATCTGTCTGTGTATAAAGAAGGTACTTTTATTTTATGGAAAGTTTTCCATGGTATGAGCATACGTTTCAACTCATCTAACATCTGAGAATTAAGCATGTTTATAATAATTATAATATTAGAATTGTGCCGTAGTAGTTTTTGCTTATATTTTAATCTGTAATTTATGACGGAAAATGTGATTCATAAATAATTATATTGTGTATATCTGTATATTTTTCCACTGAATAATTGGATGGTGAAAAAATCGGCAATGTGTCGAAACCATTTTATAACACCAAACTAATATTAAAATATCGACGTAAGTTAAACAGAGTAGTTTTATTTGTATAGTTATGTTATATTTAAATATTTGGGAATATCATTTATGGTCATCCACTGTAGGTTGAAATACAAGGATGAGATTGATTCGAAACAGTTCTACCATCAAAAATATTATAACAAATTGAAAAATCATCACGATATTCCTTTGCTCTGTCAATTTGCTGAGACATTGGATTAAAACGAATTTTAAGAAAAGATATAACTGAACCACAATTGGGTGTTATATTAATACAATGTAAGAATCAAATCAAATATGCTTGAGAGAAGACAACTTTTTTATAAATTACATACTTCTGACATATGCCATAAAGAAACGTAATTTGACATGTTATTTTATTTTTTGACAAACAATTTGTTGCTATTGATACTTGTTTGCAAAATGTCACTCAATCACACACTCACTCGCTTTATTTTTTAATTACAAATTAATTAAAATTTTATTTATGTGTATATACATCAGGCTAGTTATCTTGTTTTCAATTCTATCCCTCACCTATCACATATTAATTACCTGTCGAAAATAAATGTCGACGAGAGATCTGCAACTGATTTGATTTCAGTGACTTGCAGGGCTCGTAATCTAAACCTTCAGACGGTAAGTTGCTATTTTTGTAACTGTTTAAATATTTCACCTTTTTAAATCAACAGTAAATTCACGTAGTTGACTCTTTCAGCTTGAATAAGTGAGCGACAGATTTCAACTATGCACTGAATTTTTCTCCTTCACCTTTAATTATCACCCTCAAACAACACTAATATACCAATCTTTCCATATTTGATAATTTTATGTCGTAAATTATTTAGATTCTTCATGTCTGGATGACAAGTTCAAATAATGTTAACTAACACAATTTATAAACCAAATCATGAAATAGTGATTTCTATTTCACAATTTTCTGGGGAAATAAAGATTTGAAATCTTTGTTGGGTTGAAATTTATAATTAATAGATTTATCTGTTGCAGTTTTGTTAAAACTTTCATCTACTTTAGTGCACATATATTTTTAGTGGTTCCACATTTTCTTGGGAGTGGGCATATTTTGACAAAACACTGACAACATCATCGAGAACTAAAGTTGTAGTATTTTTGTTCTGCTTATTCGGTTATCATATAATCGCGATACCGATCATGGAAAGAAGTAATTATATACAACCAAACATCGCGGAGCTTTGTATCCTATTAAGCAGTATTCTTCTAAAATATCTGTAATAAGGTATATCATAATGGAAAAGAAAGTTTATGCTCTTATAGACATTCAAGAAGTGAGACACAATTTACTTGCTTTACCTATATGCTCCATACTTGCTTTAAAAATATGTTAAAATCGTGGTAGTAACTTTCCATATGCGTTGGGATGTAGATGGAGTTCTTAAGATACTTTATTTAAAATTGCAATCTGTAAAAAGAAATCATTTTTGAGGGTATTGCAAAAATTATCTTCAAAAATTGATTGAATAAATCATATTGTAGAAGAGAATGGAAAACACAGTGACCAAAGATTTTTTTGAAAGAAGGAAAATAACGGAGCGATTTTTAATTAGGGATGTCTCAATTTGATTATACGGCGTTGTAGTACGTTGGTTCAGTCAACCAAAGGGGCTATATACAGTGCAAAAATGCTAGTGCAAGTGCGCGCTTGCGCACAATATAAATTAATCTTAGCGAATGCATTTAGTAACTCTCTATATGCGATATTAAAAACAAAAATAAGTATTCTAAAAATAAAGTTCTTTATTCAAAATAAAAAATATCCCAAAAATTAAATAAAATAAATAAATGCATAAGTAAAAAAACTAAAAATAATTAAATAAAGTGTTCAAAGACACCGACTCGTCTACGGAGACGAACCGCATGCTAAACTCAGCAAAACCAAATGATCCCCTCTAGTCAGTCCGGCCCGCCCACATAATTGCATGTATATCTTTCTTTTTTGTTTACAAAGGGGTGTTGATGTTCCGTCTCAATATGCGAGTAGACACGTTCATCATTTTTGATACTGTATAACAGGATATTTTACACTAAATACTCTGTAATATTGTATCACTTTGGTTAACTTTTGATATATATATACAAATCGGGATTCCTTTTTACAGTTTCTAATACATTTTGGTGTTTTGATAATATATCATATACCTAACTTTACTTAAATGAATTTTAATATGATTGGTAATATTTTGATTCAGCAAAATTAAAGCCCACGGAAATTTTTCTTGTGGCTTGATTTCCGAGAATTTCATGATTAATTAACACTATTTGAAATCAGAGCTCTAAAATAGATATATTTTGTTATAGTGTAACTGTTCCAATATGATTGATAAACTGCAATAAATTATTAAGGGAATTCAAATTTAAAAAACAATACAACACTTATTGTAAATTAGCAACTGTTATTTACAATTGTTCCAACAACTTAATTTCAAATATTAACAATTTCAACATTCAAGAGATGCTGTGAAACTTGAGAACACTAGGTCATCATTCAAAATCTCAACAACTACATACACGCCATCAATTTATTTCAGAAGTAATTCATAAGGAATAACACATAATTTCTAAAAAAAGTCAACTTTGATTAACATCAATGGATTAAATTTAAATGGAAAATGTGTAGGGTTTAACATAATGGTTAAGGCTTGAGTAATACCATATGGAATAAATAATGAAATTATTTACTAACATTTTCTTAAAACAGGAGAATAAGTTTTTGAGAACTCTGGTCCTGTACATTTGTTTTGACAACTAACTGACAACTGATATTTCAGTTATTTCATTTTGCTTGTTGGCCGATTTTATATTGGCGATACCAAATATAGAAAGATGATATTCTAAATTGTCGAGATATTCTGAACACAGGATTCTATAATAATAATCGAGGAGCTATCCTCCTGTGATAGTTAACAGTGAAGCATTCTTCTTATACAATTTAATTTACAATGCGAAAAAACATCTTATTATTGAAAATAAAGCTTACGCTATAACAGAGTCAAGAATTGAGACACAATTTTCTTAGAAAGGCATTTATTTGGAATACCGATCAGACATGTGTTAGATGATGATATTCTTCCAGGTAAATAGAAAGGAAGAATGTATGAATATTGAATGTGTTTCTTTTGTTTGATAAACAAACTGCCTTCGTTGTTATTGAACCCAGATTATGTACATAACTATTCTTTGGTAAATTTACCTTCTAAACTTGTTCATTTAATTATTGCGAAGAGCACAAAAAACTTGAGCAACTTTTATTTATCTTCTAAAGGGTTCTTATCCCATCAAATAACATTCGCAAAGTTCAATTTATATTGTGCATCACAATCTTCAAGTTTTGATTCACCACCACGATTTGAACTTTATTTTAAAGCAAGTATGGAGCATGTAGGTAAAGTAAATTGTGTTTCACCTCTTGAATGTTTATAAAGATTTTTTAGAAAAATACTACTTAATAGGATCCCAGGTTCCTATAATCGCGATTATAAATCAAAAACTAAGGCCAAGTTGTCCAATTTGTCAGCTCTCAAGAAAACGTGGAGACACTTAAAATATATATGCACAAACGTAGATGAAAATTTCAACAAAATTAAAAATGATAGAGCTAGGTTGATTGTTATCTTATTGTTGTTTGAGGGTAATAATCCAACCAAACGTGATAGAAAAAATTCAGTACCTAGTTGAAATTTGCCGCTCACTAATTCTTGCTTAAAGAATCAACTACGTGAATTATCTTTTGATTTAAATAGGTGAAATATTTAGACATTTACAATAATAGCAACCTACTGTCCTCGTCATCTAATTAATGACGCGCATGAATGGATTAACGAGATTCCCACTATCCCTACTCACTATCTAGCGAAACCACTGCCAAGGGAACTGGCTTGGAAAAATTAGCGGGGAAAGAAGACCCTGTTGAGCTTGACTCTAGTCTGGCACTGTAAGGAGACATGAGAGGTGTAGCATAAGTGGGAGATGGCAACATCGCCGGTGAAATACCACTCGAGAAACAACAACATATATTAGTTAGTTGGTTTTTCGTTTTGCTATGTTATTAGAAACAAAAACAGAAACAGAAAAACTGTAACTAACAAAACACGGGGTCTCGTCTAACCGACAAGACGAATCCCCAAGCAAAGGGCTGAGTCTCAACAGATCGCAGCGTGGAAACTGCTCTACCGAGTACAACACCACGCCAGGTACGTAAGTCGTCTGCAGACAATTCCGAGTTCCAACATCGAAATGTTTGAACACCCATGGTAGATGAAATTCATCCTTATATTTCAACCTACACTAAATGACTATAAATGTGACTCCCAAATATTCATATATAATATAACTTTTCAAATAAAACTACTTTGTTTACCTTTAAGTTATGTGGTTAATTTAATATAAGTTTGGTTGTTAATAAATGGATTCGACCCATTGTCGATTTTTTTAACCTTCAACTATTCAGTGGAGGTACTTAAAAGTTATATGCAACATATAACACATTTAGTGATTACAGTACAGATTAAAATTTAAGGAAGAATTACTTCGGCACTAATCTAAAATTATAATTGCTATAAACAAGCTTCATTCTCAGATGATAGATGAGTTGAAACCTAGATCCACACTATGGAAACATTTCCATAAAATGAAAGTACCTGCTATATACAGAGATAGATATGTGGAACTCCAACGGGAACATTCTAGACCTCAACCTTTTTGGTAGAATTTTTGAAGACGGTTTCTTGGTAATGCTGTTATCTTCTTTATTGTGATTTTTTCTTGTACTTTTTTCGGATTTTTTGGATTTTTTTTCATATTTCATAGCCTCAGAGAAAATATTTCCCGATGTCGTCAGGTTTTGTCATGGCTCATTTCATCTTCATTTATATGATGGTAATCAGCCTTTCCACGTGACCGTAACTCCTCGTGCCCAACGAATCGTCAAAATACCTTAAAAAAGATATATAAAATTATTAAAGATTAATCATATTATATATACCAATTTTATTTGTTTTTCATTTAAATTAAATAATTTAATTGTGTGTGTTTTAACATAAAATATGTCATTAGTTATAAAAATCTTGAATGCAGATGAAAATTATACTTACATTTAAATCCAATTCTTGGGCCACTAGAATATTTACATCATTTGCTTCTAGCATTACTATACACAAGTATTTCTTCCGATTATCATTTCCAATGAGGCAGGGACTCATTAATAAAAGCGAGAATATTTAACTAATAATTTTGAATTGAAGCGTAGAAGCAACTTCAGAGAGATGTGGTTCGTATGAAATAAAAGTTTGAACTGATTAAAGTTTGGTGGTAAACAAGTAAAGAAAACTTTTTAGTCTACCTGATTTTATGAACAAAATTGAAATTTGTTTATGGGAACGGAATTCAAATGTCTACAAATGAATAACGAATAGTTAATGTTATAAGCTCTTTAGAGAACAACTTAGAAAACTTAGTTTTTAATTTTTTTACATGTAGATAAAGTAGGAACATAATGTATAAAATTTCAGAAGACACAATCAACCAATGATAATTGATAGTTTAAAGTGTAAACCTCAGTACTCATGCAAACACTATACTTACTCATCATTGGTCCAATTCACTCGAGGCAGGTTATGTTAGAATATCTAGACATCGTGCATAACGGTTGTGATGACAACGGAGAATAAAAACAACAGAAGAGCACAGGGGTGTGTTGTCAGGATTTCGAGACCACCTCCATAGGAGTATCCCACTTTGTGGAAGACTTCTGCGTTTTGGAGGTGTGGGGTGGCTGGTCGGGAGGACAGATGGGTGTTAGGGTTAGAAGTAGGAGTACTTCCAGGATTTACCGATGGTATCTGTAGTTTAGCAGACAGCTTACTGCATTACTTACTTTCATTCGTTTTAATTCACCCTCTAGTTCCGAGATTTTAATCTTAACATCTAGTTTTCGGGTACCTCTTGGCTTATCTTTTTCGCGTACACTACACATGGTTTATTGGTTTAGTAACCGAGGTTGCCAGCCAAATTAACAACTCTTCTCTTTTGTCTGAATATGGCAACTCTTATAACTAAATTCAAACAGAAGGACGAACGTTATGTCTAACTCCATTTGGGGGTCTGATATCGGTGTAGCTCTTTGCCGAATTTTGCTGTTGTTACTTACTTTTCAGAGAATATGCAAGAAATTGCAGTAATTTATTCAATCAATTAATTGAAATACAAAGGATGAATCAACAAAAAAGACAACTACTACTGTGCTCTTGAGCTGTTTCTCTCAAACTGACTCTCACTGTTTCTTGATCACCAAGGTTACCTCGATCGCCTTCATTTGTCAATTGTTATTGTTTTTTAACTTTATTCTATTTTATTGTTTATATTAACACCGCCTCTCAATAGAATAGAATGAAGGCAATCCTAATCATAAAGACATTTCAATTATTTGTGATTGCTTTTCTTCCTCTAGGTAAGTCGCAAATAGACCTAGTATTGTTCTTTGCTAACGACTGCATCTCACAATTGATTGCTTATTCCCACTCAGACCAGTCACTACGCCGTTTTGCTTCCGATATTGTGGACGGATCGTCACCAACAAATCGTTCTGCTGATAACACTTGTGATTCACCTTCGATAGATGATAGTGCCATATGCGCATCACATTCAGGTGCATAATTACCGTAACGTTGCGGTGCCTTTCCTACTCTCCCGCTCTTTCGTTGAGTTACCTCGCTGATACCCATGTTATCCAAATAAACGCCGTTACCAACACAAGCCAAATTAGTACTGTGGATTTCTCCAGTTTTATCAGTACGCGACTGTTCATCATCATTTGGTTGAACTGCTTTACCGTCACACGTACTCCCACTATCTGTAACCGCCTCTGAACCGATTATCTCTACTAACTTTGATCGATTTAATACCGATGATTCATTGAATGTTACATTTCGACTAAAAATTAGCTTCTGTTGTTCAATATTGTTGCTTTTGCTTGTAATTTCAACCGCATTTCATGTGGAATATGATTGTAACATTCAGAACCAAATATTCGAAGGTTTGGCAGCTCTGGTTTCTTTCCAAACCAAATTTCTGCTGGTGTCTTGTCTTTAAACTGCTTTCCACCCGCGTTTGTTGGCAATCGATTTTTGATATAATTTGCCGACATAATTGCTTCATTCCAAAACTTATTTTCCATCCCACTGGCCAACAGCATTATCGTAGCCTTGTGTTGCAGCGTTTCATTTAAACGTTCAGATACTAAATTCATTTCCGGATTGTATGCAACGGTGACTAACATCTGAATACCCTTTTGTTTGCAGTATTCTTTAAATTCGTTTGACGTATATTCACCACCGCCATCATGTCTCAATTTTGACACCTTTGAGCCATGAAGTGCCTCAGCCATTGCAACAAATTCCTTGAATTTACCAAACGTTTCACTTTTTCTCTTGATGCAATAGACCATGGATGCTCTCGAATAATCATCCATGAATGTCACAAAATAACGTGACCCATCGTATGCATTCGTTGGATACGGTCCACAAACATCACTGTGAATCAATTCCAAAACTCGCAATGAACGTGTATTTGAATTTCTTGGAAACGGTGAACGAACATGTTTTCCAAGTACACACGACTCGCACAACTGTGTATCCTTTTTTTTTACGTTACTCATACCAATAGCCATACAATTGGCTAACTTTTTCATGTCATTTCGGTTGAGATGACCAAGTCTAAAATGCCATAAATTCTGTGATATTGTATTCAATTTATTCACTCCTGTAAATCCCGCAAACACATTGTTGTCAACGTACAAAGTCACTTCATACATTCTTCCATTTACGCGTCCGACAAACTTTTCGATACCATTCAGCGATACATAGGCATAATCACCCTCAAACACAATTCGATATCCCTTTTGTGTTAGTCTTCGAATTGACATCAAGTTGCATTTCAAATCATTCACGAATAGAATGTCCTCCATTGTTTTTACCGATGTGTCACCATGGTGAAATGTTTTAACGAGAATGTCACCACGTTGCTTTGCAACAATGCTTTGATTTTTCTTGGCAACCGAAATGCTTATTTCGTCAATTGGTTCCAAATTTATCGAAGAACATCTTCTGATTCACCATATGCTGAGTCGCTCCAGAATCTAAAACAAATTTTATTTCCGCGTAATTCCCGCTATTCTGCTGCAATTGAGCGTTAAATGCCTTCGATTCTGCCAAATTCTCTTTGGTACCATCTTCAGCAATTGCATACATCGATGAACCGCTTGCTCTGTTTGCGCTTTCTCTATTTGACCTCTCTTTTTTGTTTTTATTGCGAAAACATTGAGTCTATTTGTGTCCAGGTATTTTACACAAATGACATATAATTGTCTTATTCCCAGCAAACATTGCTCCAGGCTCAATTGATTTACTTGAACCATTTCCACCAGTCCGCTTATTGTACTCATCCATTAACCGAGTTTTAACAAATTCTACAGTTAACTTTGATTGATCCATCGTTTCCGATGGTGTCACTAGGTTATCATAACCTCTTGGCATAGTAATCAACAAATGTACGACCACATCAAGCTCTTCCATTTTAGCTCCCGTTGACATTAACTCTCGAATTCTCTTATCAAATTGCAAAAGGTAACTTATCATATCATCCGACTCATTGTATTTCATTGTCAGCAATTGTTTTCGTAATAAAACTTGCGACGCCACACTTTTCCTTTCGAAAATCGTGCATAATGTGTCGAACATGTCCTTTGCCCGAGCTTTTTCGCGAACATACTCAAGTTGGCTATCATGAACTGACTGTACTAATATCGAAACACATTTCCTTTCATTCAACTTAATCGTAGGATGTTTTGTCACATCTTTTTCCGCTGTAAGAATGACTTCCAACGATTCCTCGATGAATCTTCTCAACTCCATTTCATCAAGCAAAATTCCCACACGATATTTCCAATTGCTAAAATTCGTGCCATCGAATTGTTGAATTTTTAGAATGTTATTTACGGTAACGTTCGCCATCTTTGTCTGTTGCCTTCACCACAATTGACTTTCAACCTCAATTGTATAACTTTATCCTGCACGCACTGGGCCCATAACCTCAGAGAATATGCCAGAAATTGCAGTAATTTATTCAATCAAATAATTGAAATACAAAGGATGAATCAACAAAAAAGACGGCTACTACTGAGCTCTTGAGCTGTTTCTCTCAAACTGACTCTCACTATTTCTTGATCACCAAGGTTGCCTCGGTCGCCTTCATTTGTCAATTGTTATTGTTTTTTAACATACTTTATTCTATTTTATTGTTTATATTAACGTTATGTCTAACTCCATTTGGGGGTCTGATGTCGGTGTGGCACTTTGCCAAATTTTTCTGTTGTTACTTACTTTAGATAGTTAACTCTTTCGGAACTTGGAACGGAGTCGTGCTCAGGGTTTACCGGGCGGTTGACCTTTCTTTCTGCCAATAGAACCTGGATCTGAACCGCCTTTTCCTTTCCTTCTTTCACGGTTTTTGTCTCTTAGTAGGAACTTCTTGTGAAACGGAACTGGCGATGTGCCGTCCGGTTCCAATAGGATTCGGAACCACTCGACCTTTTGCAGGCACACTTGCTGTTTTCCCATTTCATTATCGCTAATTCGGTTATTAAACCCTTTATAGTACGAAAACAAAAATTTAATTCAGTTGTTTCTTGGATTGGTAACCAAGGTTACCAGACAAGTAAACAAATTTTTTCATTTGTCTGAATTTGGTAACTAACTAAATTCAGACAAAAGATAGACACTAAATAAACACAAAAATATCACTACAAACACTTTTGAAAACTGAGGTGTGAGTGTGATGAGAATAATAGTCGATGTTACAAGAACACTGATCGTTTATTATATTATTACAAAGTGTGCTAGAAACGTCAAAGACTAAAAACTAAGAACTAAAAACCCTGCGTAGCATAACGCTTGCGTTAGGGCATCTATACAGAGGGTTCCAAGTATCAATGTGCAATTTCATTCCTTAACAAACACTTTTCCGTAGTTGCTACTCAGATTTGGATAAATGACGATTGTTACCGATGCCATTGGTAACGACAGAAAGGTCTCTTATTGTTAGCGACTTTTGTCAATTGTTCAAAGTGCAACCGGGGAATATTGTTGATAGTAACAATTTTTGTTTGAGTTGTTCGTCCTTCTTCTGTCTGAATTTAGTTATAATAGTTACCATAATCGAAAGAGAAGAGTTGTTAGCGCTAATCCCAAATCTTTATCCCAACCAGCCACCCACACTCCTTCAAAGTCTTCCAGATCCAAAACTCAGGAACTCGGTCACCCCCAAGGAGGTGATGTCGAAATTGTCTAACTACGATTCACCCCACCAGTTATGATTCATTGTTCAAATTTATGTATATCGATTTGTATTAAAGTATTTTAAACCAAGTACACTAAGAATTAGAAGAGACTTCACATAGAGAAGAAACTTTTAAATTGGTTTGGGAAAAACCAGCGCTAATGATTAGCCGTCTCAGATCTCAATTTCGGTTAATATTTTTTGACAGCTCTTTGACAATCTTGGCAACTGATCTTTTTGTGTAATTTCGTTTTGTTTGGTGTTCAATCCTATAATGCTCTTTGGCGAATTACTGAGAGAGGTTATTTCAATTTGCCAAAATATGCGGAAAGTGGGAAGGTCCTAATTATGTGATGTGAAATTATAAGTTTAACAGAATTGAAAAAAGCAGCTAAAAAAGATGTTTAAGTTTTATTATTATCTTATCAAAGAAAATATATAAAATTTTGATATTTGTTAGAAATAGCAATGTCTAATTAACAATTTACACACTTTTGTCGATGCATATTCTTCAGACAACAAAAGTTTGTTTTACTTTTGATTAATAAACATATCGCCTTCATTGCTGTTGAAACCTGAATATGTACAAAATATCATTTGATTTCAAAACTGATCTTGAACAATTATTTGATAACTTCTTACAATTTCGTCATTGGAAAGACAAAAACAACAAAAGAAATAAGTATTTACACTTCGTTAGCTGTTTGTTTCACTTTTTAGCCTTCAATGCAGACACAAATCTAATATTTTTGTTTATATTCAAAAAGTTAATTATAATTTTGTCCAGATTGATGTTTTCAATGAACTCAGAAGTCTTGATTTATCTAGTAATAGAGGTCCTTATAATATTCCTTCTACAGTATTGAATGAATTGTGGATTCTCATTAACAAAGCATCTAACAATGAAATTTAAAATGTTTTTAAAATCTACTTTATTTTCTAACGTACGTAAAAAATCGTTTGTTATACCTACCTTAAAGGATGGAGGTAGTTTACTTGTTGTTTTCCAAAATTGTCCAAAAAAATCATTTCCAAAATAATTATGCCATAGTTCCAAAATATTATAAATAAGAGTCAACATGAATTTTGCAAATGTAAATCTTCTGCGACCATCCTTCTTATTTATAACCTCTCGACAGTTGGTGCTCTTGAAAATCATTTACAGGTTGATGCTGTTTATACAGACATTTAAAAGGCATTTGATAGAATCTGCTATGATTTATTGTTTGCTAAACTAAATGGGCTGGATTTGACAAGTAATTTTTCCACTGTAAATAATCATAACGATTGTAATGTAAAGTGATTAGTTTTTATAAAAAAATTAATCAACACTATATTCGCAAGTTATACTTTAGATAAAAGATATTAATGTAATGTGTTTGAAATTTAAAAATGAGTAATAGATTGGGCGGTAGTTTTTCTAGAAAAGTTGGTTCGGCTCAAGCTACGATGAATTTGGGTAAATGTAAAAGAAAAGCTGGAGCATATCTTGGTGCTTTTGCCCACACATTAAAGTAGCTTTTTACACAAATACTGCTGTAG
Organism: Aethina tumida; assembly: GCF_024364675.1. Lineage (NCBI taxonomy): Eukaryota > Metazoa > Arthropoda > Insecta > Coleoptera > Nitidulidae > Aethina > Aethina tumida. Next base: position 27,420,439 of record NC_065435.1, read on the forward strand.
GATCCCAGGTTCTGCGACGTTTTGTCGTATAAAATAACCTCTTTCCATAATCGGTATCGCGATTATAAGTACAGCATTAAGAAGAACGAAATACTCTCACATTAGCTGTCAAAATTGCCAGAGTTGTCAAAACGTGCTGACTCCTTAGGAACTCGTTAGGAATATTTAAACAATTACAATAATGGCAACTTGATGCCATTATTGTGGAGATGTCGATTACTAGTCCTGAAAGTCACGGAAATCAAATTAGTTGCAGATCTATCGTCGACATACAAAAACTGTCTATGATTCTGACAGATAATTAACATGTGAAAAGAAATTGTTTTTGTTAACTTTGTTAACTTTATATTTCCATTAGAATAGATTGCTGCTAAGAGAAGTTCCAACTATTATAATTTAGGTTGAATATGTGATACCGACGACGTGAGGGATGAAATTGAAAACAGGATAACTAGATGTATATACACATAAATAAAATTTTAATTAATTAGTAATTACAAAACTAAACGAACATTTGGGAGTGGGTGTGGGATTGAGTGACATTTTGCGAACTTTCAAGTTTCAATAGCAATGAAGGAATTTTGTTTATCAAATAAAAGAAAATAACATTTATGTTGTTAAGATTACGTTTCCTTGTGATATGTGCCAGACGTTACAATATAAACAAAACATGTCCAATTAAACCTTATTCGAAATATGTAATTTAGAAAAAAGTTGTCTTCTTTCAAGCGTCTTGTCATGTGTGACGATGCACCGGAAGCCACTTACCATGGGTCATTTTGGCTGGATGTTGCCTCAAACACAACAGCATATGATGAACTACTTGCTTTTTGTTGAACATTCTTGGTCCTGGATTTGCATTTGAGGACTTTTATGACCTTACTTATTACAAGTGTAGCTCCCTTACTTACTTTGTTTCTTGTGGTTGTTCTTGTTGACTGAGAATACTGTTGAGTCACTTTCAGATTGTTTAACATCTTGTGATAGTTTTGATTTCACAGAAATTGAAGTTATCTTCATGCCGGAGCTTTCAATAGCAATAATCATTGGTTGATAGGACTCTGGTAGACCGGAGAGTAGCAATGTAACTAGCCATTCATCGTCAACTGCGAAACCAATGTTTCTGAGCTTGTGAGCAGTACACATAATTTTGCTCACATATTTCTCTACGTTTTGACATACAGTAAGTGAGGTATTATAGAGATCACGCAGCAGCCCATCACAGCGTGTCAACAAAGAGTCATCAAATACTTATGAAAACGTATCCCATACTTCTTTTGCAGTACTACTCTCTTGCATGTGCACGTAATTTATTTAGTCAACTAGTAAATTTATCTTAGTTTTTGACTTTGTGCCTCGTTTTGTGTCCACAATGTCCACATCGCCATGTTACGTAATTATCTCGGCCGGTTAACTTTTCAATTAATGCCAATTGATTGTTTGCTGACAATTTAAGAACCCTTATTCCAGATGTTACGAGAAAACACTTTTCAATTGTCGTATTGACGTTTTAGGTTAACTTCATTACTTTTCTCAGTAAGTAAGCCATTCTGGGCTTCCCTGGGCTTTTCTGGCTCCATAACCTGTTAATTTTTCTTAAAAGAATTTATTATTTCAGAAGAAAAACTTATATTTAAGAATTTAGTGTTAAAATTACAACTTAACTGTCTACAGGCGCACAATTCAAATTACAATTTTAACAGTTTATGTGTAGTTTCAGTACACTCCTACAGGTCATCACAACAGTTACAATTGGATTCCCAAGAGGAAATGAAACATTATTTGTTTTAAGATGTGTTATAATTTTTCATTCTTTATAATAGCCTAAGCTACATTGCGCTGTAAATTGAGAAGAATGCTTCAGGTAAACTACTTTTGGTTAACAAGACAGCATTAAATTAACTGAGGAATGCATATTATCGGATTTTGTAAGCTGGGTCAGCTCGTTGATTAATATTTATGTGATCCCATTTTCCACACATTTTGGCAGACTGAAATATCCTCTTTCTGTAATTCGCCAAAGAGCATTATAGGATTGGACACCAATCAAAACAAAATTACACAAAGATCAGTTGTCAAGATTGTCAGTGAGTTGTCAAAAAATACGAGCCGAAACTGAGACTGAGACGTCTAGCCATTAGCGCTACCAAATAATTCCATTCAATTAGAAACGTTAAATAATTACTTTAATAACAAGGACTTTATTTTCTATGAGAAGGCTCTTCTAATTCTTAGGGCACTTGGTCTAAAATACTTTAATACAATTCAATATACATAAATTTCAACACTGAACCATAAATGGTGGGGTGCGTCGTAGTTACACAATTTCGACATCACCTCCTTGGGGGTGACCGAGTTCCAAGAAGTTTTCTGAGTTTTGGAGCTGGGAGACTTTGCAGGAGTAGGGGTGGCTAGTTGGGACAAAGATTTGGGATTAGCGTTAGGAGTAGGGGTACCATCAGAGTTTATCGATAGTATCCCTAGTTTAGACGACAAAGCTGTGTAAGCACTCTCTCACTCTCTGTATCTCACCTTCTAGTTCCAAAATTTTATTCCTAAGGAAATCGGGTACCTCTGGAAACGTCAGCAGACTTTTGGGGTTTATTGAGTTTTTCACTTAACTTTTCTTTTTTCCGGACCCTACACATAGTTTATTGGTTTAGTAACCGAGGTTACAAGCCAAATTAACAACTCTTCTCTTTCGATTATGGTAACTATTAGAACAAAATTCAGACAAAAGAAGGACCAACAACTCAAAAAAAAATTGTAATTTTCAACAATATTCCCTGGTTGCTACCCACTTTGAACAATTGACAAAAGTCGCTAACAATAAGAAACTTTTCTGTTGTTATCAATGGCAGAGGTAACGATCGTCATTTAACCAAGTTTCGGTAGCAACTACGGAAAAGTGTTGGTAGTGATATTTTCGTTTTTATTTAGTGACCCTATTAAAGTTCCTATTAAAAGACAAGAGCCGAGAAATAAGAAAAGGAAAAGGAGGCCCAAATCCAGGTTCTATTGGCAGAAAGGAAAGCGGTACCACATCCAACGGCACAGCTAGTTATTGTAAAGCCTCAGTTTTGATCGGTTACCTTAGAGTACATTAGAGTACCAATTAATTCTCTGTATCGTGTGGGGTCTTTGAATGGATTTAAATCTCCGTTAAATTTTGAGTGGCAGTCATACAGTGTTTTAATTGGATTGCAATCTACCATTCTGAATTTCTCTGAAATATATTTTTTTTGTTTAAGTGTTACTCCTTCCTTACTTTGGTTAATTTCTATTCTAAAGAAAAACCTAGCAATCTTTGATCTTCAATTTCTCAGCTAATTCTCTCTTAATTTCATTACCAGTTTGATTTTCGACAGTTCTTTTGTACTCCTTAAATTTTTCAAAAACTTCTCTCTTTGACTTAAGGAAAAAACCTGGCACCACCTATTATATTCGTCTATTAATGTAAGAAGATATCTTGATCCACCGCTGAATCTGACTCGCATTGGTCCGCAGATATCTGAATGAACAATATTCAGTAACTGCTTACTTCTTCCTTCTCTATCAGTAAAGGGTTTCCTTGCTTGCTTACCTCGTTGACATTGTCACACCACATGGGTAATTTATCATTATCCAATTTATTACCGTGTACCAGTCGCTTTCTGTACAAATCCTGTACGCCTTTATAATGTAGGTACTCTAGTTGTCTATGCCACAGGACCATTTTGTTTGAATTTCTATGCATTATTCACTTGTAGACATTTGAATTTCGTTGTATATAAACATATTACAATATTTTTCATAAAATCAAGTAGCCCAAAAAGTTTTCTTTATTTGTTTACAACAAAACTCTAATCAGTTCAGACTTTTATTTCATAAGAAACACATCTTTCTGAAGTTGCTCCTACGCTTCAATTCAAAATTAATAGTTAAATATTCTCTCTTTATTAATGAGGTTCTTCCTCATTGAGAATTGCAATTAGCAGAAATACTTATGTACAGTAGTGCTAGAAATGAAACCGATCTTACCAAACTGTTATTTTTAGGGAATAGTTTTGGCTAAATTCCCAACTAAACACAGAATAAGGCTCCATAAAATAACACATTGATTTGTTTTCAGAATAAATTATGATTATTTTTTTATTGGAGCAAAGAGGGGGAAATCTACAAGACGTAGTGCCGGACTTTACCGACTAAAAACCCCTCTCCGGGCAATGATCCGAAGATCATGACCTAAGAGTAGTTAACCATAACATCTGAGAATTAAGCATGTTTATAGTAATTATAATATTAGAATTGTGCCGTAGTAGTTTTTACTTATATTTTAATCTGTAATTTATGACGGAAAATGTGATTCATAAATAATTATATTGTGTATATCTGTATATTTTTCCACTGAATAATTGGATGTTGAATAAATCGACAATGTGTCGAAACCATTTTATAACACCAAACTAATATTAAAATATCGACATAAGTTAAACAAAGTAGTTTTATTTGTAAAGTTATGTTATATTTAAATATTTGGGAATCTCATTTATGGTCATCTACTGTGGGTTGAAATACAAGGATGACATTGATTCGAAACAGTTCTACCATCATTCTACCATCTACCATATTATAACAAATTGAAAAATCATCACGATATTCCTTTGCTCTGTCAATTTGCTGAGACAGTGGATTAAAACGAATTATAAGAAAAGATATAACTGAACCACAATTGGGTGTTATATTAATTCAATGTAAGAATCAAATCAAATATGCTTGAGAGAAGACAACTTTTTTATAAATTACTACATAGTTCTGACATATGCCATAAAGAAACGTAATTTTATTTTTTGACAAACAATTCGTTGCTATTGATACTTGTTTGCAAAATGTCACTCAATCACACACTCACTCGTTTTATTTTTTAATTACAAAATAATTAAAATTTTATTTGTTTTCAATTCTATTCCTCACCTTATAGTAGTTGAAACTTCTCTTAGCAGCAATCTATTCTAATGGAAATATAAAATTAACAAAGTTAACAAAAACAATTTCGTTTCACATATTAATTACCTGTCGAAAATAAATGTCGACGAGAGATCTGCAACTGATTTGATTTCAGTGACTTGTAGGGCTCGTAATCTAAACCTTCAGACGGTAGGTTGCTATTTTTGTAACTGTTTAAATATTTCACCTTTTTAAATCAACAGTAAATTCACGTAGTTGATTCTTTCAGCTTGAATAAGTGAGCGACAGATTTCAACTATGCACTGAATTTTTCTCCTTCACCTTTAATTATCACCCTCAAACAACACTAATATACCAATCTTTCCATATTTGATAATTTTATGTCGTAAATTATTTAGACTCTTCATGTTTGGATGACAAGTTCAAATAATGTTAACACAATTTATAAACCAAATCATGAAATAGTGATTTCTATTTCACAATTTTCTGGGGAAATAAAGATTTGAAATCTTTGTTGGGTTGAAATTTATAATTAATAGATTTATCTGTTGCAGTTTTGTTAAAACTTTCATCTACTTTAGTGCATATATATTTTTAGTGTTTCCACATTTTCTTGGGAGTGGGCATGTTTTGACAAAACACTGACAACATCATCGAGAACTAAAGTTGTAGTATTTTCGTTCTGCTTATTCGGTTATCATATAATCGCGATACCGATCATGGAAAGAAGTAATTATATACAATCAAACATCGCGGAGCCTTGTATCCTATTAAGCAGTATTCTTCTAAAATATCTGTAATAAGGTATATCATAATTGAAATGAAAGTTTATGCTCTTATAGACATTCAAGAAGTGAGACACAATTTACTTGCTTTACCTGTATGCTCCATACTTGCTTCAAAAATATGTTAAAATCGTGGTAGTAACTCTCCATATGCGTTGGGATGTAGATGGAGTTCTTAGATACTTTATTTAAATTTGCATTCTGTAAAAAGAAATAATTTTTGAGGGTATTGCAAAAATTATCTTCAAAAATTGATTGAATAAATCATATTGTAGAATGAAAAACACAGTGACCAAAGATTTTTTTGAAAGAAGGAAAATAACGGAGCGATTTTTAATTAGGGATGTCTCAATTTGATTATACGGCGTTGTAGTGCGTTGATTCAGTCAACCAAAGGAGCGGTATATATAACACGATATTTTACACTAAATACTCTCTGTACTCTGTAATATTGTATAACTTTGGTTAACTTTTGATATATATACAAATCGGGATTCTTTTTTACAGTTTCTAAGACATTTTGGTGTTTTGTTAATATATCTTATCTCCTAACTTTATTTAAGTGAACTTTAAATATAATTGGTAATATTTTGATACAGCAAAATTAAAGCCCACGGGAAATTTTCATGTGGCTTGATTTCCGAGAGTTTCATGATTAATTAACACTATTTGAAATCAGGGCTCTAAAATAGATATATTTCGTTATTAATGTAATTGTTACAATATTCCGCCTTGATTAACTGCAATAAATTATGTATCTAAGGGAATCCAAATTTAAAAAACAATAGAACACTTGTTGTAACCTAGCAACTGTTATTTACAACTGTTCCCAAAACTTAATTTAAAATATTAACAATTTCAACATTCAAGAGATGCTGTGAAACTTTAGAACAGTAGGTCTCTCACCATTCAAAAAATCAACAACTACATACACGCCATTAATTTATTTCAGATGTAATTCATAAGGAATAACACATGTCTAAGGAAAGTCAAATTTCATGATTAACATCAGTGAATCAAATTTAAATGGAAAATGTGTGTGTTTTAAATTAATGGTTAAGACTTGAATAATACTATATGGAATAAATAATGAAATTATTTATTAACAATTTCTTAAAACGAGGGAATAAGTTTTTGAGAACTCTGGTTCTGTACGTGTGTTTTGACAACTAACTGTCAACTGATGTTGGAGTTATTTCATTTTGCTTGTTGGCCGATTTTATAAAGGCCTTACCAAGTATACAAAGTTGTTCTTCTAAATTGTCGAGATATTCTGAACACAGGATCCTATAATAATAATCGAGGAGCTATTTTCCTGTCACAGTTAACTGTGTAGCATTCTGCTGATATAATTTAATTTACAATGCGAAAAAATATCTTATTCTTGAAAATAAAGCTTACGCTATAACAGAGTCAAGAATTGAGACGCAATTTACTTGGAAAATCATTTATTTAGAATACCGATCAGACATGTAGTAGATGTTAAGATTCTGCATATAGCATGTAGGTAAACCAAGTAAATTGTGTGTCACCTCTTGAATGTTTATCTTTCTTTTCAGTTATGTTATACCTTATTGCACGGTAAAGTAGTTTTTCTAGAAAAATACTACTTAATATGATCCCAGGTTAATATAATCGCGATTATAAGATTAGCAACTAAGCAGAATGAAAATACCCCAACATGCCCAAGTTGTCTAATTTATCAGCAAGTTGTCAAAACCTGCGTGGTGGTTACTAGCTCTCAAGAAAACGTTGAGACACTTAAAATATATATGCACTAAAGTAGATGAAAATTTCATCAAAATTACAAATGATAGAGCTAGATTGCAAATTTTTACACAGAAAATTGTCATTTGAATTTGTTTATAAATTGTGTTGTCATTATTTGAACTTGTCATCTAGACATGAGGAATCTGAATAAATTTTGACATAAAATTAGCAAAATTAGAAAGATTGGTATCTTAGTGTTATTTGAGGGTGATAATCCAACCAAACGTGAAAGAGAGAAATTCAGTACCTAGTTGAAATTTGCCGCTCACTAATTCTTGCTTAAAAAATCAACTACGTGAATTATTTTTTTGATTTAAAAAGGTGACATGTTTAAACACTTACAATAATAGCAACCTACCGTCCGAAGGTTCCGATTACGAGTCACTGAAATCAAATCAGTTGTAGATGTCTCGACGACATTTATTTTCCGTCAAAGGAATACTGCCTGTGAATCTGACAGATAATTAACATGTGAATAGAAATTGTTTTCATTAACTTTATAGTTAAATGCGGAAATATATTTTGCTACTAAGAGAGGTGGGGGATGAAATTGAAAACAAGTAACTTGCCTGATGTATATACACATAAATAAAATTTTAATTAATTAGTACAAAATTAAACGAACATTTTGGAGTGAGTGTTGTATTGAGTGACATTTTGCAATCTTTCCTGTTTCAGTTGCAACGAAGGGAGATATGTTAGTCAAATAAGAGAAAATAACATTTATGTTGCTAAGGTTACGTCACCTTATTATGTATGTCAGCCTGTCCAATTATAGGCATGAGTTATGGTTAATTCAATTAAACCTAATTCGAAATATGTGGTTTGGAAACACGTTGTCTTCTTTCAAGTAAATTTGATTTGATCTTATATTGTATTAATATTACATCAAATTGTGGTTCAGTTATATTTTTTGTTATAATTCTATTTGTTTGTATCCACAGTGTCAACAAATTGACAGAGCAAAGAAATGTCGAGATGAGTTATAATAATTTTAATGGTAGAACTGTTCCAAATCAATTTCATCCTTATATTTCTACTTACACAAAATGACTATAAATGGGGTTCCCAAATATTTAAATATAATATATCTTTCCAAATAAAACTACTTTGTTTACGTTTTGTGGTTAATTTAATTAATTTTAACCTCCAATTAGTTAGTGGAAAGAAGTACTTAAAAGATATATGCGACATAATTTATGAAACACATTTACTGATTACAGTACAGATTAAATTTTAAGGAAGAATTATTTCGGCACTATTCTAAAATTATAATTAGAATAAACAAGCTTAATTCTCATATGTACGATGAGTTATAACGTAGGTCCGTACTATCGAAACATGGGACTCGAGATGCCGATGTGTGGGACAAGAGTTGAACTTCTATCCAATAGTATTTTTCTTACTACCTCGGTCGAAAGTACGTATTTTGCTCCCCGGTTCCACTACAGAAAAATACTATTTCCTATCGTGGAACCGGGGAGCAAAATACGTACTTTCGACCGAGGTAGTAAGAAAAGAAAATTTCGACACGAGGCGGATTCAGGTAGAGGCGTTACTTACCAAAATCGATACCTGGGATTTCGTTAATGGTGAAGTATCAAAGCCAGTTATATGTTAGGGTGACACAAAAAGTGAATCAGCGCGTAAAACGTGGATGTAAATAAGATAAAAAGGTAAATGCGGTATGGCTTAAATTGGAGTCAATCCATGCTTCAAATGGACCGGCACTATTGGAACAATTATTTTATATATTTTATATATAATATTTATTTAAGTATAAATAAAATTGGATAACGATAAATTACCCACGTGGTGTGACATATGTCAACGAGGTAAACAATCAAGGTCATCCTTTACTGACAGAGAAGTAAGAAGTAAGCAGTTACTGAATATTGTTCATTCAGACATCTGCGGAACAATGCGACTCAGAACCAGTGGTGGATCAAGATATCTTCTAACATTTAGGTGTATTTTCTCATGTCAAAAGGAGAATTTCTTGAAAAATTTAAGGAGTACAAAAGAACTGTCGAAAAACAAACTGGTAATGAAATTAAGAGAGAATTAGCTGAGAAATTGAAGATCAAAGAATGCTAAGTTTTTTTTGGAGTAGAAATTAACCAAAGCAAGAAAGGAGTAACACTTAAACAAAAAAAATATGTTTTAGAGAAATTCAGAATGGTAGATTGCAATCCAGTTAAAACACACTATGACTGCCACTCAAAAGTTAACAGAGATTTAAAAATGTTCAAAGTCCCCACACGATACAGAGAATTAATTGGTAGTCTAATGTACTCTAATGCAGCCGATCAAAACTGGGGCTTTACAATAATTAGCTGTGTCTTTCTGACAATCGAACCTGGATTTGAGTCGCTTTTTCAGTTTCTTATTTCACGGTTTTTGTCTCTTAATAGGAACTTCTTCTGAAATGGAACTGGCGAAGTGCCGTGTGGTCCCAATAGGACTCTGAAGCACTCGAACTTCTTGCAGGCACGCTTGCTGTTTTCGCATTTCATGACCGCTAATTCAGTTATTAAATTGTTTATAGTACGAAAACCAAAACACAATTCAGTTGTTTCTTGGATTGGTAACCATGATTATGCGATTATTGCTTTCGCATAATGTCTTGATTGGCATTGTCAGCACCAATACATTCCGCTGACTTGCCAAGACTCAGCGGTATATCTGGGTCACGCTTTACTGGTGTCAATAAACTATTGTAATGTTTTGTAATATCAGACTATAAATAAAAGCGTGACGAAGATCAAGTAACAGGACAGAAGTGTGTGAACTACAACAGAGGTCACGAGTCGCCCGGTTGATACCAGTGAACCCCAAGAGCAGCCCTGAAGATGGTCCCTTACTTATTACTGTAAGTTAGACAATTTGTAATGTATTTTTTCTATATAAGCTATGAATAAAATTGTATTTATTCTGTACTGGTGTTTATCTGAGCTACTCCCCAACCCCCAATAAATCACGGGTGTGACAATATATTATAAATAA